>NC_082706.1:59653356-59858846 GCF_030144855.1 Hypanus sabinus | reverse complement strand
AATTCTGTTGCTGCGAATAGCTAAGTGAGTAAAAAATGACCTGATTTCCAAGAGCCATAAAGTTAAAGGTGACAAATGTCTTTAATATTTTGGCAAGATTACTTTTTATTTAAATTTTCATCTTTACAGTTTCAGAATAACAATAAAAACGAAAAGTGGCCGACGCAAAATTTGGGCACCCCGCATAGTCAGTAATTACTAACACCCACTTCGGCAAGTACCACAGCTTGTAAATGTTTTTGTAGCCAGCTAAGAGTCTTTCAATTCTTATTTTGGAGATTTACTCCCATTCTTCCTTGCAAAAGGCTTCTAGCTCTGTGAGATTCTTCTGCCGTCTTACATGCACTGCTCTTTTGAGGTGTAGCCACAGATTTCCGATGATATTTATGTCGAGAGACTCTGAGGGCCATGGCAAAACATTCAGCTTGCGCCTCTTGAGGTAGTCCATTGTGGATTTTGAGGTATGTTTAAGATCATTATCCTGCTGTAGAAGCCACCCTCATTTTATCTTCAGCATTTTTACAGTCGGTGTGTTGTTTGCTCCAGAATTTGCTGGTATTTCATTGAATTAATTTTTCCCTCCACCATTGAAATGTTTCCCATGCCACTGGCTGCAGCACAAGCCCAAAGCATGATCGATCCACCACTGTGCTTTACAGTTGGAAATGAGTTTTTTTTTTCATGAGAAACTGCACCGTTGTTTTTCTCCAAACGTAACTTTGCTCTTTGCGGCCAAAAATGTTATATTTTAAATTCATCACTCCCCAGGACTTGATTCCAAATTGCATCAGGATTGTTTAGATGTTCCTTTGCAAATTGGTGCCGTTGAATTTTGTGGTGAGGAAGCAAAAAAGGCCTTCTGCTAAATCTTCCTGAAGGTCTTTTGCAGTCAAAAGGGGGGTTTTGATTTGCCTTTCTGTCAATCCTATGAGTAGTCCTCTCGGAAAGTTTTCTTGGTCTGCCAGAGCTCAACCTGACCGCCACCGTTCCTGCTTTGTGGTCATAATTTATTTTAGTTTTCTGAGTGCTGCGTAGTTGCTTTGAGGAACCCACGGCTGCTGATCGTTGGGACGAGGTTCGAGGGGTTCTGGGTATTTATAAAGCTTTGAAATTTGCATAACCTGGCCTTTCCTAACGATGATTGTATAGATACCATAGACCTAACAAGTAAATTAAGGCCTGAGACCTAGGTAAAAGGTATCTGCGACCTCAAATCTCTTGAGTGTCCAAACTTTTGCATGGTGCTCCTTTCCATTTTTCACTCTAAAATTGTACAAAAGAAAATAGTACACTAATCTTGCTTAAAATGTTGAAAATAATGTTTCATGTTTAACTTTATGACTTTTGGAGATTAGTTCAGCTTCTGCTCCCTTAACTATTCACAGTAGCAGAAATTTTGACCAGTGGTTTCCAAACGGTTGCATGCCTCTGTACCCACCACCTTCTACGTGGAGGAAATTGCCCCTCAGGTCCCTTGTTAAGTTTCCCCTAACACAGTATCTCCTTCGGAATTAGACTACTCAAAACCTTCTTCCTTTCTTCATTAGTTAATCACCATTGTTTCCCATAAATGTGTGACTAGAACTGCACACAATATATTGTAGTCTCATCAACGACCAATACCGAAAACGCATGAAGTTCCATATCCTGTAGTCCGAACTCTAACTGATGAATGCCTTCCTCACCACCTTGTCGACACTTTCAGAGAACCATGAACTTGTATCCTTGGTCTCTCTGCTTACAACCTTCTTGAGGGCCCAACACATTGCCACAGATACATCTGTCTTTTCCCACGGTTAAGTAGTTTTCTGTCATTGAGGCTCACTCAGAACATTGAACATTACAGTGTAGGAACCGGTCCTTCTTCCCACGATGTTTGTGCTGAACACAATGCCACATTAAACTAAATGGCTTCTCTCCCTTCAATGTCACAATCATATCTGCTTTCACCACTCCCGATGGCAGCCCATACCGTAAATAAAACTAATGTACTTCTCCCCTTGCACTTATTCTGTAAATTATCACCCTGTCACCTTAAACGCATGCCTTCTCGAATTTGGCATTTCCACCCAGGGAAAAAGATTCTGACTCTTTATCTTATTTACACCTCCCGTAGTTTTATAAAAGTTTGCAATGTCTCCCCTCAGCCTCCTTCACTCTGAGGAAAAGAGTCCCAGTGTTTCTGATTTTACTTGCAACACAAGGCCACAGTCCAGGCAACATTCTTGTGAATCTTATTTTAACTTTTCCAGCTTAATTATTTCCTTCCTATAGTGTGGTGATCGGAACTGCACAGTGTACTCGTGCTTTGTCCTAAGTAATGATTTGTATAACTGTAATGTAAGGTGATGTCCCAACTCCTCGAAGAGCTTTTTCCAATGAAGGAAAGCATGCAATGCACCTTCTTCAGAGACTCGTCTATCTGTGTGTCGACATTCAAAGAACTGTGTACCTGCATCGCAAGGCCTCTCTGTTCAAGAATATTCCTCGTAACTCTGCCTTTTCCTGTGTACGTTTTGGCCCGCTTTGCTATTTGTTATAAATTGCACATTTCGACAGAGACGTAATGTAAAAATGTTTACTCCTCAACTTTTAGAAGCACGTAAAGAATAAAATCAATTCAATTCAAATCAATTCAACTTCCCAAATTCCATCACTGTGCCCTTGTCTGACACTCTAACAAGACTTCTCTGCTTCTTTGCACCAATCGCACAACAATAAATGTCAACGAATCATTCACAACTCACTGCACCTGTCTGCTGTTTGTGTGTAACCTGTACAAAAAAAAAAGAAAAAATCCTGGACCGCTCTGTACTTTACTCACGTGCAGTTCCTCTCCATAAAAATAATAGTCAGCCTTTCGAATCTTCCCACTACTGTACACATTGTCACTGTTTACCACATCAACCTCCATTGTCCATGGATACTCCCATTCACCAAGCATCTCCATATCCTGTTGCAGAGACCAAATATCCCATCACAATATTTCCCCCACGGCATTCCCTGTCATTGTGATACAGCCTTGGATCACTCACACTCTGCACTTTCCTCCTGGTGATGAATAACAATCTTAAATACTTGACAGACTCGAACTTATCACATTACCACCACAGCTCACTGCACCATGATTTTAATATTGATAGTAAATAACTGAGAGTCCCGAACCAATCCCTGCGATACTCCAGCGATTATATCCTCTCATCCTGAAGCAGATCTGTTAATTCAGTTAGGAGAACCAGTCCACTGTCTCCTATACCATCACCATCCTTATCAGCTCTGGGAATCTCCCATCCACTGCCACCAACTTCATAGTTCTCACACTCCGCTGTTCCCCTTTCTACCTCCTACCCAAGATCCACAAACCTGCCTGTCCAGGTAGACTCATCGTCTCAGTTTGTTCCTGCCCAACCGAACTTATTTCTGCATATCTTGACACTGCTTCATCCCCCCTTCTTCAATCCCTTCCCACCTATGTTCGTGACACTTCTCACGCTTTGAATCTTTTCAATGACGTTATGTTCCCTGGCCGCACCGCCTTATTTTCACCATGGACGTCTAATCCCTATATACCTCCATCCCCCACTAGGAAGGTCTCAAAGCTCTCCGCTTATTTTTGGATTCCAGACCTAACCAAGTCCCCTCTACCACCACTCTCCTCCGTCTAGCTGAATTAGTTTTTACACTCAATAATTTCTCCTTTGGCTCCTCCCACTTCCTCCGAACCAAAGGTGTAGACATGGGCACCTGCAAGGGTCGAAGTTCTGCCTGCATTTTGGTTGACTTTGTGGAAAAGTCCATGTTCGAAGCCTATGAGTTATTAGTCCCCTTTTTTTCCATTGCTACGTCGGCGACTGCATTGGCGCTGCCTACTGCACGCATGCTGAGCTCGTTGACTTCATTAACTTTGCCTCCAACTTTCACCCTGCCCTCAAATTTACCTGGTCCATTTCCGACACCTCCCTCCCCTTTCTTGATCTTTCTGTCTCCATCTCTGGAGATGTTTTATCTACTGATATCTACTGTAAGCCTACAGATTCTCACAGCTACCTGGACTATTCCTCTTCCCACCCAGTCTCTTGCAAAAATGCTATCTCCTTCTCAAAATTCTTCCGTCTTCGCCGCATCTGCTCTCAGGATGAGGATTTTCATTCCAGAACGAAGGAGATGCCTTCCTTTTTTAAACAAAGGGGCTTCCCTTCTTCCACCATCAACTCTGTCCCCAAACTCATCTCAGTTCCCGCACATCTGCCCTCAACCCATCCGCCCGCCACCCTACTCGGGATAGGGTTCCCCTTTTCGTCACCTACCACCGCACCAGCCTCCAGGTCCAACCTATAATTCTACGTAGCTTCCTCCCTCACCATCATTCAGGGCCCCAGATAGTCTTTCCAGCTGAGGCGACCCTTTACCTGTGAGTCGGCGGCTGTGGTATACCGCGTCCGGTGCTCCCGGTATGGTCCTTTATATATTGTTGAGGCCCGACGCAGACTGGGAGACAGTTTCTCTGAACACCTACGCTCGGTCCGCCAGAGAAAGCAGGATTTCCCAGTGGCCACACATTTTAATTCCACGTCACATTCTCATTCTGATATGTCTATCCATGGCCTCTTCTATTATCAAAATGAAGCCACACTCAGTTTAGAGGAACAACACATTATATACCGGCTGGGTAGCCTACAAACTGATGGCATGAACATTGACTTCTCTAACTTCTGTTAATGATCCTCTTCCGCTTCTTACCTCATCACTGACATATTTTGTTGTTTGTTTTTTTTTCTCTCTCTGCCCATCACTCTACCTGTTCTCCATCTCCCTCTGATGCTCCCCCCTCCCCTTTTCTTCCTCCCGAGGAATCCTGTCCCATGATCCTTTCCCTTCTCCAGCTCTGTATCACTTTTGCCAATTACCTTTCCAGCTCTTCGCTTCATCCCACTCCCTCCGGACTTTTCCTATCATTTCGCAACACCCCTTCCCCCCACTGCTTTCAAATCTTTTAGTATATTTCCCTTCAGTTAGTCCTAACGAAGTGTCTCGGCCGAAAACTTCGACAGTGTTTCTCCTTATAGATGCTGCCTGGCCTGCTGTTGTCCAGCAGCATTTTGTGTATGTTGGTCGAATTGTTCGATGGTTCCGCTCTAACGATACGCAGTAAACTGACTGAACTCTGATAAGTTTGGCGTCTTTTATTTTATTTTATTTTCTTTCATATATACTGTATTTTAGTACTCATTTAGTTTTAGTAAAATATTTAAAGTACATTCCATTAGGGTATTTGTTGTGGGATTGATATTGTGTGTGCGTCGCTGCATTAACTTGATTCCCACATTTCCTGCGTATATGGGAGGCGGGGGTTGGCGGGAGGCTGAACTTTTTTTCCCCTAGACATATACCAGGTTGTTGGGCAAGCTTTACACCATAATAAAAATTGCTGTACATAATTCACGAACAGACACTTTATTTCAAACTACCACTCCCGTCGGAGACCGCGCTCTGTCTGCGACAACTGCCGATCAGGCGGGGAAGCCGGGCTTTCTTGGAGTTGTAGTCTATAAAGCCTCCTAGCTCCCTCCCTGCAAAAACACTTTTCCTCAGCTACCTCAAACATCGTAGGAGCTGACTCACTGTGGCATCGAATGAGAAGCACGCCTTTTTCGTGGTCGCAGAGGCCGGCGATCACCGACAGCCGCAACTCGCAGAATTCTGCCATGGCGAAGAAACAAAAGAGGAGGGCTTGAGAATGTGGCAGAGTTCCACCCCGCCTATCGGAGCTCAGACCCACATTCATTCCCTGCCATCACTGGCAAATGAGGACTCACAAGATGTTTAGTTAATATAAAGGTCAGTCAGGGTTGCAAACAATTAAAGCGAATGCTGATAAAGTACTCCCGTCGGGGAACCGGCTGTGACGTCAGTGGATATATATTCAAATCAGAGTTGTCTTACTAAAGATACGTCATTGTTGGATTAAATGAAGTTTGTGATGTTTTAAAGGATGTGGTGAATTGTACTAATCAGACATTTCGTCCTATTGAGGAAATTAAAATTATTGTGAAAGCAGCAGAAAGGTATCTTAATGTAACTGGTGTTAAGTGGGAATTTATTTGAAGCTCTGAAAGGTGGGGCATCTACATCCCAGTCTAATTTTGAAGGTACATTATGGGATTAAAATATTGCAGTGGAATGCAAGAGGCCTGATTTTTTATGCTGCTCATTTGTCAAATATCCCGAAGTTATATTTATTCAGGAAACCTGCTTAGTTCACAAGAGATTGAAAGTTCATTATAATTATGACACTGCGATAGATTTAACTGAAGTTTGGAGCATGCTGGCTGGAGTGAGTGTGTGGGATGATATGCATCGTGAAAGATGGGGAGTGATTATTTTGCTGGCTTTACAACCCTGGGTTTGGATTTATATCGGGGACGGGGCGGCATTAATGGGAGTTGGAATTTTCGGTAAAGCAATTTGGGAGGTTTATTAAGATTTTATGTGATGAACGGCTTTCCAGACTGAATGTTAAGGATGATTTGGATTTCAGTAATGAAGATTATATCACAGTAACAGTCATCAAGCTGAGTTGGGCGTGCTTCCTATTAAAAATGCCCATTAATAGGAGAAAGGCTGCACCGTATTTGATTGAGGAGTAGGCAGAGGCATTTAGGGAGGAAGATGGGGCGTTCAGATGTTAAGCAGTATCAATTAATTATAAAAGGACTCAGGCCGATTTGAGGAAAGTGGTGAAGATATTTAATGGAGGTCATATTGGATCTTATATTAAACTTGTATTTGTTTGTGCAATGGTTACGAAAATGCTGCAATTCGTAGGGAAAATATTATTCCTGCATTGATTGATGAGGGCAAAACGGTTGTGACTGAAATTGGAAAAGGATATTTTACAGGCTGGGTCACTTGCTGCGATTCATTATCAGGATAATTGTAGTGAAGAGGTTACACAATGTAGGGTTAGGTTTCTAAGTGAATACCCTGATGTGTTGGATTGTTGATGCTGTGGCAATGATAATATCAATGAGTATTATTTCAAGTCAAGTCAAGTCAAGTCACTTTTTATTGCTATTTAGACAATAACTGTTGGAACAGTACACAGTAAAAACGTGACAACATTTTTCAGGACCACAGTGCTACATGAAATAGTGCAAAAACTACACTGAACTACGTAAAACAAAATAAAAAAACTACACTAGACTACAGACCTACCCAGGACTGCATAACGTGCATTTCCGTGAATTTAAGACGGGTATTTATGCAGGAAACGCACACAAAATGCAGGATGATCTCAACAAGCCAGCAAATAACTACAAAAAAGAGTATATTCGACGTTTTGGGCCTGGGCACTACAGCAGGACTGGAGGGGGAAAAAAAAACTTTCCGGCTGAGTTTCTCCAGCATGTTGAGTATTTTGCTTGAATTGCCAGCATCGGCAGATTTTCTCCTACTTCAACATAGAACATAGAATAGTACAGTCCATTATAGGCCCTTCGGCCCACAATGTTGTGCCGACCATCAAACCCTGCCTCCCATATAAGCCCCCCACCTTAAATTCCTCCATATACCTGTCTAGTAGTCTCTTAAACTTCACTAGTGTATCTGCCTCCAGCACTGACTCAGGCAGTGCATTCCACGCACCAATCACTCTGATATCCTTCCTCTAATATCCCACTTGCCTCCCCTTACCTTAAAGCCATGTCCTCTGGTACTGAGCAGTTTGTGCCCTGGGGAAGATGCTCTGGCTGTCCACTCTGCATATTCCTCTTAATATCTTGTACACCTCTATAATGTCACCTCTCATCCTCCTTCTCTCCAAAGAGTAAAGCCCTAGCTCCCTTAATCTCTGATACTCTGTAAACAAGGCAGCTTCCTGGTAAATCACCTCTGTACACTTTCCAATGCTTCCACATCCTTCCGATACTGAGGCGACCAGAACCGGACATTGAACTCCAAGTGTGGCCTAACTAGAGTTTTATACAGCGGCGTCATTACATCGACTCTCTTAAACTCTGTCCCTCGACTTATGAAATATAACACCCCACAAGCTTTCTTAACTACCCTATCTACCTGTGAGGCTTCAGGGATCTGTGGGCATGTAGCCCCAAATCCCTCTGCTACTCGACACTACCAAGTATCCTGCCATTTACTTTGTACTCTGCCTTGGAATGTGTCCTTCCAAAGTGACACCTCACACTTTTCCGGGTTGAACTCTATCTGCCAATTCTCAATCCACTTCTGCATTCTAACTATGTCTCTCTGCAATCTTCGACAATTCTCTACACCATCAACAACAACACCAACCTTTGCGTCGTCTGCAAACTTGCCAACCCATCCTGCTACCCCCCAAATCCAGGTCGTTAATAAAAATCACAAAAAGTAGGGGTTCCAGAACAGATCCTCGTGGGACACCACTAGTTACAACCCTCCAATCTGAATGTACTCCCTCCACCACGGTCCTCTGCCTTCTGCAGGCAAGCCAATTCTGAATCCACCTGTCCAAATTTCCCTGGATCTCATTCCTTCTGACGCTCTGAATATGCCTACCGTGTAGCACCTTGTCAAATTCCTTACAGAAATCCATGTAGTTCACAGCCACTGCACTACCCTCATCTATGTGCCTGGTCACCTCCTCAAAGAATTCTATCAGGCTTGTTAGGCACGATTGCCATATTGAGTGTCCCTGATCAGACTATAATTCTCTAAATGCCCATAGATCCTATCTCTAAGAATCTTTTCGAACAGTTTTCCCACCATAGAAGTAAGACTCACTCGTCTATAAGTACCTGGACCATCACTACCACCTTTTTTGAACAAGGGGACAACATTCGCCTCCCTCCAATCATCCGGTACCATTCCCGTGGACAACAAGGACATAAAGATCCTACCCAGTGTTTCAGCAATCTCTTTCCTTGCCTCGTGGAGCATACTGGGGAATATTCCGTCAGGCCCCGTGGACTTATCCGTCCTAATGTATCTTAACAAATCGAACACCTCCTCTCCCTTAATATCAGCATGCTCCAGAACATCAACCTGACTCATATTGTCCTCATTGTCATCAAGTTCCCTCTCAGTGGTGAATACCAAAGCGATGTATTCATTGAGGACCTCACTCACTTCCACAGACTCCAGGCACATCTTCCCTTGTTTTTTTTTAATCTCTAATCGGTGCTACCTTCACTCATGTAATCCTTTTGTTCTTCTCATAATTGAACAATTCCTTGGGGTTTTCTTTTACCCGAATCGCCAAGGCCTTCTCATGCCTCCTTCTTGCTCTTCCCAGACCCTTCTTAAGCTCCTTTCTTGCTGCCCTATATTCCTCAATAGAACCATCTGATCCTTGCTTCCTAAACCACATGTATGCTGCCTTCTTCCACCTGACTAGATTTTCCACTTCACTTGTCACCCATGGTTCCTTCACCCTACCATTCTTTATCTTCCTCACCCGGACAAATGTATCCCTAACATTCTGCAAGAGATCCTTAAACATCGACCACATGTCCATAGTACCATTCCGTGTAAAAACATCATCCCAATTCACACCTTCAAGTTCTAGCCTTATAACCTCATAGTTTGCCCTTCCCCAATTAAAAATGTTCCGGTCCTTTCTGATTCTATCCTTATCCATGATAATGCTAAAGGTCATGGAACGGTGATCACTGTCCCCCAGATGCTCACACACTGAGAGATCTGTGACCTGACCCGGTTCGTTATTTAATACCAGATCTAGTATATCATTCCCCCTAGTCGGCCTGTCAACATACTGTGACAGGAACCCGTCCTGGACACACTTAACAAACTCTGCCCCATCTAAATCCTTGGAACTAATCAAGTGCCAATCAATATTAGGGAAGTGAAAGTCACCCATGATAACAACCTTGTTATTTTTGCACCTTTCCAAAATCTGTCTCCCAATTTGCTCCTCGGTATCTCTGCTGCTACCAGCGGGCTATAGAATAACCCCCGTAGAGTAACTGTTCCCTTCCTGTTCCTGACTTCCACCCATACTGATTCAAAAGTGGATCCTACTACATTACCCACCCTTTCTGCAGCTGTATTAGGATCATTGACCAGTAATGCCACCCGCTCCCCTTTTCTCCCCTCTCTATCCCTTTTAAAGCACCGAAATACAATAATATTGAGAATCCATTCCTGCCCTGGTGCCTGCTAAGTCTCCGTAAAGGCCACTACATCATAATTCCATGTATTTATCCAAGCTCTCAGTTCATTACCTTTGTTCCTGATTCTTCTTGCTTTGAAGTACACACACTTTAGCCCTTCTACCTTACTACCTTTATACCCTTTATTCTGTTGCTCGTTCCTCAAAGCCTCTCTATATCTTAGATCTGGCTTTACTCCATGCATTTCTTTCACTGTTCTATCGATCCCGGTCCCATCCCCCTAGCAAATTAGTTTAAACCATACCGAACCATGCTAGCAAACCAACCGGTTTCGGCCCGAAACGCGGTCACCAACTCCTCCCATAGCTGCTGTCTGGCCTACTGAGTTCTGCCAGCATTTTGTGTTTTTATTTATTTCCAGCATCTGCAGATTCACTCGCGCTACCAGCAAGGATATTGCTCCCCCACCAATTCAGGTGCATCCCATCCAATCTGTACAGACCGCACCTTCCCCTTGTAACCTAGCAGTTAGGTTATTATTGATGCAGGTCAAATGTGTCCAGGGATGTATGATAAGTGTTATGTACGATTTGACATCCAACTGACAACTCTCTTGAGATAATAATTTTTTTTTGAATTGTATTTGTATGTTAGATAATTATATCCGGGATATTTAAAAGGATAGAACTCAAGTCAGGACCAGGCTGATGTAGTGGCTTCTGCAGCTAACATATCATGTTGTACGGACTCATTGTGATTGATAAGAAGGGTGGCCGTTTTAAGAGCGGGTGCTCGTTTACATATCAAATTTGGCTTTGATACTAGCAAGCCCTGTTTGTCTTTCTGCTGTGAAGCCTTGCTTTGCCGCTGAATTAATGAGTAGAATTACGGCCTGAGGTGTCAATATTGTGAAGGATTGTTCCAATCTCGCAGGTGTTGCTGTTCCGACCATCACTGCTGTTGCCGCAACACCTCATCGGTAGTCAGGCAGGCCGCACACCACGGATGGCAATTGTGTGCTCAAGCCACCGTGATCCTGAGTCAATATGGCACTTGTAGTTCCCTGTTTCTCTTTACTATATTACAGGAAGGATTTAAAATAGTCATAAATGCCCAAGGCTGGTGTATGGAGCAGTTTCTTCTTCAGAGTCGGATATGCCTGTTCCATTTCCGGGCTTCACAGTATCGGCAGAATCAAGCACGATCAGGTAACAGTTGCGTTCCAATTGTATCTCTGAAGTACTTCCCCAAGCATCATTAAACTGCAAAATGAAATCTGTTTCTGGCTCACAAATTTTCTGAGAACATTTCTAAAATCTTTTTTTTTTTTGTCTGGCCCCTACTCAGATTGTCTCTTTGGCCTGTTCTAGCCATGTCTGTCTGCATTCTGGGGTTGATTTCACGTCCATCTGCATTCGGGACCCAAACACCATCTGTTCCCCGGAGTACAACAAGTCATTGTTCAAGGTGGATCAAGTGCTGCTCTAGGGCGACCGCAGGCGTTGCTGCACAACTCCGGGTAAAAGTTTAAAGTTTCATAAGTTTATACTACCCAATTGTGGAACGCGATATGTTTCCTGATGGGGTTTTCTACTGAGCCCTGAGCAGAAAAAAAACAATGGTCATGGATTAAGGGTGAAGGGGGAAAAAGTTAAAGGGAACTTTAAAGGAAGGGGGCTTTTCACGCAGAGAGTGTTGGGTGTGTGCAATGAGCTTCCAGATGAAGTGGTAAATGCGGGTTTACTTTTGACATTTAAAAAAAAACTTGGACCGGTAGATGGATGAGAGGGGCTTGGAGGGATATAGCCCAGGTGCAGGTCAGTGGGACAAAGCAGAAAATTGCTTCGGCACAGCCAATAAGGGCGAAAAGCCCTGTTTCTGTGCTGTAATTTTCTATAGTTCTATGTTTTTATGGGTTATGGAATCACTGATCATACCCCTAACCTCTGCAGGGGTCCAGAGGTTGAGGGTCGGTATATCTCGTACCATTATTCGGGGTATCTGCGTATGGGTTATAGTATCAGTTGGTTCAGTTTCCCTATGGCTATCACGAGCTACCCGCTCCGCAGACTTTACTCTCTTGTTCTCTAACTGCGTGTGCACCCCTACACTCTGTGGATTGTCCCCAGGTTCTGACTATCCCTGTTCCAGGGGTGCTGAAACTTTCTCTGTGTTCGAGGCACATGATTGAGAAATCTGTTTCTGTGAAGGAAGCAGGTTCCGGGAACAGGACTGAGACTGTCGGATTTGTCGTCGCAGCTGTTGGGCTCTCTGTTATGCTGCGATCATGTCAGACGTTCCTATTTCCATATTAGTATCCTCTGGCAGCCCATCAACTAGAATGTTAGTATAGAGTCCCGCAAGGGCGAAGAAGAGTGATAAGGTACGTCCATTTTTTTTTCTATATTTTTCCTCCTCCATCTTTGGTTAGATGTTAGGGGCTGGTACCTCTTGGTCGTTTCGTCTCATGTATTAACATATCACATAATGAATTTCTTCTTCCATTTTGGGTCCCCGTCCCTGACTTAGGTCTCACCTTTTGAGTAACAAATGTTCTTCAATCAAAGAAGTCCCCAGAGGGCCATTCGCACTGGTTCAATCGGTAGCAAACACAGGAGAATGTCATCTCATACCTGCTATACCCAGTTTCCAACCAAACCTTGCCCACCGGGGTTCCCGGATGCACTAGGGGTCAACTGAAAGTTGCTTCGGCTTCTTATACTACTTGGCCCTTTTCTCGCAATGTTTATTCATCGGAGCCTTTGTCGGTGGATCGGCGAGACTCGAGGATGTGTCTCTTCTCTTCGGCACTGCGCCAGCAAATTTGGCGCAATTGCTTTAATTTCTCCCCATGTCTTACATGTTAGTTTTAGGTGAACCTGTAATCAAATTTAGTAAGTTTTCAATCACAATACAATTTCCCAACTTTTTTATGCCAGAATTTTTCTCAGCCTTCGAAGTCCTTATTGCCCTTCAAGTTGCCTATTCCTTGGAGGATCTGTGGGTCTCGAACATGTACTTCTATCGTTTTGCTCCTCTCCAGGAGCTCAGAGATGGTTACCAGCTTGGCGAACCCCTCGTCTTTACCGGTCTTGCCTTACTGGTCTTTTCTTCCCCCGGAGATTTACAGCATCTCAGGATCAAACTTTCCCGACGAACGCTTCACAAGCGTAACTCACATTTTTAGACAAATTTACAGCAGCTGGAGTTCGATTGGATCTCTTATCTATATGCATCCCTTCCTCATTTCCAAATTAGTAGGGAAATTAGTTTTCTAAGTTATACTGCATTTGCTGTAGTTATAATACAAAAATTAAATTCATGAAATATAATCATGCCGTCAGTTATGCAGGTCTGTTTATCCTTTCAGCTTGTAATTACTGAGATGCTGAGACGATTAGATTCCAGCCACAGAATGCGCGCTCCTTTTGCTCTGTTTTTGTCTCAAAAATCACTCCAAACCTGATTGCACTCTGATATCTTACTAAAAAAAACAATAAAGTATGAATAAAAATGAGTGATCGGAACGAATTGGGACAAGTTACGTTTCGGCTGCGGAGGAAAGTGTCCGTGGCAACCCCACGTTCTGGAGATCGAGTACTTCGCGTCTCGCGGCGACGTGACGCCCACTTGCGCTGTCAAGACACATCTGTAAGGAACTCTCTATATATCGGGCGACCTAACAGAAATCACACAGAATCGAACTGATTCTTCGTCACTTTTTGAATTGTCAGACGCACGGAGTAGATCAAGGGAATCGATATGAACATTGGATAAATTCAGACAGAGTCATGGTGGGGAGCGGATAGATTTTTATTTCACTCAGCATCTATCGTTTATTCCCGTAAAACAAAAAGCATCATTTCAAATCACAACAGCTTCTTATTCCTGACAGCAAAAATACTTTTAGAAATCAATTGTGATAAACAGAATCAAATTACCTGATCATGGCGTTGGTCATGCTTATACAAGAGGTGAGCTGTCTATGTGTTCCCCTCACAGTGTTCTATCATCAAAAAAAAACCCGTCTTTACTCAGAAAATTCCTCTGCCATTCCAGTAAATGTCCCAATAAACCACATTCAACTTCCTCATGACCGAGTTGACATCTTATCCATTCCGTCCCTGTTCAGGACACACTGGCCGTCAGACGCTTTTTTTTTTCAAAATGCGCAGTACAAATGCAGCAAGACATTTTGTACACATATACTCTCCCAGAGAGGGCCAAAGGATAATTACGCTCCTAAATGCATCATGCAGCGACTCGCGTTCATCCCGGATCGCTGCACCTTACTTTTCTCAGTCATAATTCAGATCTTGATAAATTTCGCTCCTGGAACTAAAATGACGAACTTCACACTTCTTCGAGGACGGAATATATGAACTCTCACTTGCCCACATGATAACTTCGGCAAAATTAGTTCGAGAATGGTTTCACCTTACTACTAATTAAGTTACACAACACCCTATCTCCCTGTTCAATCTAAATCACAGGCCTTTTTCTTTGATAAAATCGGAGATGCTGCATGAGTATTGGAAATGACAGGGGGCAGACACTGAACACTGTTTTCTTGCATCGGCCACTTATCCTCAACAGTAAACCATCCTTAACGTTCTTATATGTTTGGCCAATTCAGTCGAACATATTTTATCCTGTTTTAATTCCACAATGGAAGCAAACCTCTGAACTGACTTCCAAAAGTTAAATTATGATTCTTCTAGTTAACATTGTCTGTTATTCTTGTTGACTAAAGTGTTCCAGAATATGGTGACTTAGAAATGGTCTTGTATCTTTCTCTTGACTTGTTCTTTACAATAACCTTTTCGTGGAATTGACGATTCTAGTGGTTTACTGTCCTGTGATCAAAGCAAGCAGACAGGATTCAAATACAATTGGAAAAGATGCCTTTCACTACGTTTAAATGTAAATATGACAAATAATGATAATCATTACAAAAGCAAGGAAGAGTTGAAGGCAGTGGACTGGAGTGCAACGTAAATATATGTGACCATAGCCAACCCTGAGATTAATTGTCTTGTCTGCTCAACAAATCTACAGAATGATGGCTCTTATCTATCCTATAGATAATAACTATAACAGAATCAATACAGAAACTGCCAACCAACGTGCTCAACCAGAGAGAAGAAGACAATAAACCGTGTAAATGCAAAAAGATGAAAAGATAATTAATCATGCAATAAATTTTGAGAATAGGAGATGTACTTGAAAGTAAGTCCATTGGTTAAAAGAAGATTTCAATGATGGGGCAAACGAAGGCGCGTGATGCTAGCTCCTTTGACTCAAAATTAAATGGAAACAGATTGTTTCCACATTCTGAACCACGGCCTCATATCTTTCATCAAGCAGTGTTCCTGAAACCTGCCAAACTTTTCCTTTACCCTAAGAGAATCATGCAGGTTCTGAACAACAGACATCACACTTTTAAAGGACTCCCACTTAGCAAAATCTTGTCCGTTCGCCCTCCTTACCTGCACCTTTATTTCATGGAACATTGAGTTGTCCATTTTGTCTTTCCCACAGTCATCTTTCTGTTGCTGCTGTGAAGGAACCATAACAAATTCGGGCAGAATTAAGCCATTCAGCCAACTCCAGTATGATCTTCCATTCCATGATGACTGATTCTTTTGTCCCTGTTAACACTATTTTCTTGATTTTCTCCAGAACTCTTTGATGCACTGACTAAGCAAAACCTATCAACTTACGTTTTGTACTGAATGACCTGGCCTCCACACCGGTCTGTGGCAATGAATTTAAGTTTCACTAGCCACTTTATAAGTAAATCTGTTTCATTTCTGTTCCAGATGGATATCCTTCTGCTCTTCACCTGTACACTCTGGTACTAGTCACATCCACTATAGTAAAGATCCTCTCCACATCGACTATATAAGACTTTCAGTGTTCGATAGGTTTCGATGAGATCTCTAGAATTCTAAAGAACTCCACCGAGTACAAGCCTAGAGTCACTAATCACTGCACAAATATTAAATCTTTAATTTCCCCAGTAAACCTCATTAATCTCATTTGGACCCTCTCTAATGCCAGGTAATTGTCTTTTAGATTAGGGAGACACAACTGCTCATAGTACTCCAAGTGCGTTCTGACTAATGTCTTGGAAACCTCACTGTTACATTTTGCTTTGATATACTTGTCCTCTTGAACTGAATCTAACGTTTAATTTGTCCTCCTTACCACCGACTCATACTGCAAGTTATATTTCCTACAGGACTCCCAAGTTTCATTGCAACTGTTTTTTGTTTTTAATTTTTAACCTATTTAGAAGATTCTACACCTTTACTGTTTATCTGCATGACCTTACACTTCCCGGCACGATATTCCATCTTCCATTTATTTGCCAATTCTCCTAATTTGTCTGTCCTTCAACAGATTCCATGCCTCTTCAACACTACCTGTCCTCCACCTATCTTCGAATTGTCTGCAAACCTGACCACAAAACCATTAACTCTGTCATCCAAATCATTGTTCTATACATGAAAGGAAGTGATCCAGCAGTCGCCCGTGTCAGTCACACCTGATTTAATCCACCTGACCTGTCAAGCATCTTGCATTGAAACCAATTGTCTTTCCTTTCCTTTGTCTGTGCTCCTGTCTAGTCTTTTGACTACATTTTCTCTCATTGGAAAAAGTATTAACCAGCTCAGGGTCACACCGCCATTCCCATATACACTACTCTGAGCATGATTCTCAAATCTACAGGATATTGGTCCAGTCCAGTTCAGTAGAAATCCATCTCTTGTGTACAAGTCTCCCTGCCACAGAAGAAATTGCAGTGATCCAAGAACTTCAATCTTTCCCCCGCCTCAGCCCCTCAGTCAAATAGTCATCTGAATCGTCATTCTATTTCTATCCTGACAAATATTTTTCACAGAGTGTAATCCAGAGATTATTATTTTTTTAAGTTGTGCTTTTTAAGTTCTTTCCTAATTCCCTCTATTCACTGTGTACAAGCTGAACCCTCTTTTTACCAAGTTATATGCAACACGACCACTTGAGAATTTTCTTTAGGCGCTCTGAGTCTCTCCTGACCCTGGAATTCCAGAGATAAGACACCATCCTGGGATCTCTTTTACAGCCACAGAATCTTGAGTCTTCTCCCAAATACTGTCCAGACTGATCCCGCCCTCCTCAGCTGGGCATCAAAGACATTGTCAGTGCCAGCAGCCTGGCTGCTGCTAATACGCTCTGAGACGTTATTCTACCATCAGTATTGAAAACGTGTTCATGTTGTGAAGGGAACAGCCACTGTGTGTCCCTGCACTGTGCGACTCTTTCCACTGTATCCCCTAATGGTCACAAAACTTATCAGCATCCTTCACCATAGGTGTGACCATCTCACTAAAGGATCTGGTATCACTGTTCTAGATGAGACCAGGTTTGGCAATCTCCATCTCCATTTTCTTCACACGGTCAGTCAGGAACTACAGCTGGTGCATGTCCCTCAGTGAATTTATTGGGGACACTGACCGACTCCCTGATCTACACATCCTGAGGAAGAGCATGTCACGGGCATAACCGCCATTCTTGATACTCCAACAAGGAAAGAAAAAACTCTAAAATGTCATGTCGTAGAATACACCACCTCATACACCATTCATCTGCCCACATTTCCAACTGGTCTATATTTTGCTGAATCCTTTGGCGATCTTCATCACTATCGAAAACTGCACCAAATTGTCATGTCAACTATGTAGTTTCCTGTTTTGTCACAATACCCCTTGTTAACTGAATGAACAATATTGGTTCATCTGCCGTTCTCTGCAACAGCATGTGTAACTAAAAGTAGAGTACAAAGATCCCTGTGGATGTTCCACAATCTGCAATCTTGCGTCATTCACTCAATAACCTGAATGAATTCTATCCACTCCTGGTGATTTATTCACATTCGTGTTCTTTGAGAATCCCAGCGCTCCCAACAATTTGTCATTAATATGCGTGGAATATCAGCGTATCCTTCCTGATCTTTTTTTTTCCTCCATCACTTGCTGCTTGGTGAACACTGATGTCAAATGTTCATTTGGTGATTTGGCTACTTATTCCGATTCCAGACATACTTTCAATTCAACACTGGGTTGTCTACGTTCCTCCTTTCTCTGCAGTGCCTCTTTTATTTTTAATGTATGTAGAACTTCTTCTCTCTAGGCTTGCTCAGCAAAATTACTCCCTCTCCACACCCATCATTCAGCACTGCCGATTATGTTTAATTTGCATGTCGCTGCATATTCATCAAGGCCATTGTCTAACATCCATATTCTAAACTTTCCTTACGGTTACTTTTCACTTTTAACTGCATTTCCGACATCTCTGGTCATGCACTGTTCTTAGATCTGCATTCTTGTCTTTCCTCCTCACATATATATTTTAAAACACTCAGCTTTAAGTAACTCTCACAGGTCAGTTGTGAGTTACAGCTTCACTGAGTCCTGCTCTCTCCAGGTACTGCCTAACATAGTTCTCATTAGCTTGCAACACCATCAAAATGTAGGAGGAACTCAGCATCTATGGAAACTGGAAACTGTCAGCCTTTTGGGCTGAGGCTCTTAAACAAGGCTGGATAAAATAGGTGAAAGGTTAGGATAAGAAGGTCGTGGAAGGTGAGGATGAAATAGGTGATTATTAGAAACATAGAAAACCGACAGCACTATACGGGCACTTCGGCCCATTAAGTTAGACAATAGACAATAGACAATAGGTGCAGAAGTAGACCATTCGGCCCCTCGAGTCTGCACCGCCATTCTGACATTGTGGCTGAGCATTCAATATCAATACCCAGTCCCTGTCTTGTCCCCATATCCCTTGATTCCCCTATCCATCAGATATCTATCTAGCTCCTTCTTGAAAGCATCCAGAGAATTGGCCTCCACCGTCTTCCGAGGTAGTGCATTCCGCACCTGCACAACTCTCTGGGAGAAGAAGCTCTTCCTCAACTCTGTTTTAAATAACTGACCTCTTATTCTCAATCCATGCCCTCTGGTACTGGACTCTTCCAACACCTGGAACATATTTCCTGCCTCAATCCTATCAAATCCTTTAATTATCTTAAACGTTTCAATCAGATCCCCTCTCAATCTCCTCAATTCCAGCATGTACAAGCCCAATCTCTCCAATCTCTCTGCGTAAGACAGCCCTGCCATCCCAGGAATCAACCTAGTGAATCTACGCTGCATTTCCTCAACTGCCAGAATGTCCTTCCTTAAACCTGGAGACCAAAACTATACACAATATTCCAGGTGTGATCTCACCAGGGCCCTGTACAAATGCAAAAGGACATCCTTGCTCTTGTATTCAATTCCTCTTGTAACAAAGGCCAACATTCGATTTGCCCTCTTCACTGCCTGTTGCACTTGCTCATTCACCTTCATTGACTGGTGAACTAGGACTCCTAGTTCTCTTTGCATTTCTCCCTTACCTAACTCTACACCGTTCAGACAATACTCTGCCCTCTTGTTCCTGCTTCCAAAGTGGATAACTTCACATTTATTCACATTGAATGACATCTGCCAAGTATCTGCCCATTCACCCAGCCTATCCAAGTCTCCCTGTATTCTCCTAACGTCCTCTTCGCATGTCACACTGCCACCCAGTTTAGTATCGTCAGCAAACTTGCTGATATAGTTTTCAATGCCCTCATCTAAATCATTGACATAAATCGTAAAGAGCTGTGGTCCCAATACAGAGCCCTGTGGTACCCCACTTGTCACCTCCAGCCAGTCCGAGAAACACCCATTCACTGCTACCCTTTGCTTTATATCTGCCAACCAGTTTTCTATCCATGTTGAAACCCTGCCCCCAATGCCATGAGCTCTGATTTTACTCACCAATCTCCTATGTGGCACCTTATGGAATGCCTTCTGAAAATCTAGGTATACAACATCCACTGGCTTACCCTCGTCTAACATCCTTGTTACACCCTCAGAAAACTCCAACAGATTAGTGAAGCATGATTTGCTCTTGGTAAAACCATGCTGGCTCGTCCTAATCCAATTTCTGCCATCTAGATGTGCCACTATTTCGTCCTTAATAATGGACTCAAGCATCTTCCCCACGACTGACGTTAGGCTAACAGGGCGATAGTTCTCCGTTTTCTCCGTCCCTCCCTTCTTGAAAAGTGGGATAACATTAGCCACTCTCCAACCTTCAGGAACTGATCCTGAATCTAAGGAACATTGGAAAATGATTACCAATGCATCCGCAATTTCCTGAGCCACCTCTTTTAGAACCCTCGGATGCAGACCATCTGGACACGGGGATTTATTGGCCTTCAGTCCTACCAGACTACTCATCACAGTTTCTTTCCTGATGTCAATCTGTCTCAATTCCTCTGATATCTTATGACCCTGGCCCATCCATACATCTGGGAGATTGCTTGTGTCCTCCCTGGTGAAGACAGATCTAAAGTACGCATTAAATTCTGTTGCCATTTCCCTGTTTCCCGTAACAATTTCTCCCAATTCATTCTTCAAGGGGCCAACATTGTTCTTAACTATCTTCTTTCTCTTCACATAGCTAAAGAAGCTTTTGCTATCCCCTTTTATATTCCTGGCTAGACTGAGCTCATACCTGATTTTTTCTATCCGTATTGCTTTTTTAATTAATATCTGCTGCTCCTTAAAACTTTCCCAATCATCTGTATTCCCACTCAACTTAGCCCTGTCATACTTCTTTTTCTTTAATGCTATACAAACTCTGACTTCCTTTGTCAACCACTGTGGCCCCTTCCCCTTCTTTGAATCCTTCCTTCTCATTGGAATGAACTGTTTTTGCATCTTTTGTATTATGCCCAAGAATATCTGCCTCTGCTGATCCATTGTCTTTCCTGCCAGGGCATCCGCCCATTTAACTTTGGCCAGCTCTTCCCTCATGGCTCCGTAGTCTCCTTTTTTTAATTGCAACACGGACACCTCTGATCTGCCCTTATCCCTCTCAAATTGTAGATAAAAACTTGTCATGTTATGATCACTACTTCCTAATGGCTCCTTTACTTCAAGATCACTTATCAATTCCTGTTCATTACACATCACCAAGTCCAAAATAGCCTCGTTCCTGGTTGGCTCAAGCACAAGCTGTTCCAAAAATACATCCCTTAGACACTCCACAAACTCCCTATCCTGGGGTCCAGCACCTACCTGATTCTCCCAGTTCACCTGCATGTTGAAATCTCCCATAACGACTGCATTACCTTTAGCACATGGCAATGTTAACTCCCTAATCAACTTGTACCCAACATCCACGCTACTGTTTGGGGGCCTGTACACAACACCCATTAGGGTCTTTTTACCCTTACTGTTCCTCAGCTCAATCCACACAGACTCTACTTCCCCTGTTCCCAAGTCACTTCTTGCTAAGGACTGAATCTCATTCCTCACCAACAGGGCCACCCCACCCCCTCTTCCCATATTTCTGTCTCTACGATAGCACGTATACCCTGGTACATACAATTCCCAGGCCTGATCCCCTTGCAGCCATGACTCCGTTATCCCAACAATATCGTAGTTCCCCATTTTCATCTGAGCTTCAAGCTCATCTGTCTTATTTCTGACACTACGCGCATTCAAGTATAGAATTCTTAGCCCATTCCTCCTCTCTTTGCTTAAAACACGTTCTACTGTACTAACCCAGCTCCTTGAACTTCCATCAGGCAAATTGCACCCTGAATTTTGATGACCTTCTCAAGATCACCCAAACCTTGTACACATTTAACCCCATGCACCTTCTGACCAACCCTCTGGATCTGGATCCCTGCCCCCTGCACATCTAGTTTAAACCCCCCGCCCCCTAGCAGCACTGGCAAACACTCCTGCAAGAATGTTAGTACCCCTCCGGTTCAGATGTAGACCGTCCCTTCGAAACAGATCCCAATGTCCCTGGAACAAAGACCAATTATCCAAAAACCTGAACCCTTCCTTCCTGCACCATGCTCTCAGCCTCGTATTAATGTGCATAATCATGCTGTTCTTCGCCTCACTCGCACGTGGCACAGGTAGCAATCCCGAGATTGTCACCCTGGAGGTCCTGCCTTTCAGCTTCACTCCCAACTCCCTGAACTCTCTAAGCAGGACCCCCTCACTCACCTTACCTACATCGGTGGTCCCTACATGGTCCACTACATCCGGGTTCATGCCCTCGTTCTCAAGAATAGCCTGCACCCAATCTGAGATGTCCCGGACCCTGGCACCAGGGAGGCAACATACCGTCCGAGACTCCCGATCTGCCCCACAAAATCTCCGATCTGCCCCCCTAACTATAGAATCCCCTAAACCTATCGCTCTCTTCTCTTCCCTCCTCCCCTTTCTAGTTGAGGGTTCAACCTCCGTGCCAGAGGCAGGACCACTGCAACTCATTCCTGGTAGGTCATCCCCATCAACAGTATCCAGTACGGTATACTTATTGTTAATGGGAATGGCCGCAGGGGTGCTCTGCTCTCTCTGCCTGCTCCCCCTGCCTCTCTGGACCGTCATCCATCTACCTAAATCTTGGTTTTTTGGTGTGACTACCTCCTGATAACTCCTATCTATCTCTGCCTCTGCCTCCCGAATGATCCGTAGTTCATCCAGCTCCAGCTCCATCTCCCTAACTCGGGCTGATAGGAGCTGCAGCTGGACGCACCTCTTGCAGTTGTGGTCATCAGGGACAACTGTGTTGACCCTTACTTCCAACATACTGCTTACGGAGCACACCACTGCTCTGACTGTCTCCCCCATGCCTGAACTGAATTAATAGAATAAGTCTAAAAAGCACCTAGCGACCTTACCTTCTTCCCCTCAGCGAGCAATCACACAGCCTTACCGAAGTACACTTACGCCGAAGCCCCACTTAGCCAAAGCCCAGGACTCTGCTTCCACGGACTCCGCTGCCCGCTCTGACAAGAAGTCCTGCCTTTTAAAGTGCGCGCTCGACGCTGACGTCACTCGCGCCTGCGCAGTTCCCCCTCCTCCACAGGTATTGACCAGGTAGGCTTAAATCCTACCTACACGGTCGAATTCTCTGAGCTCCCAGCTGAATCACAAGCTGTAACTTGCTCCCGATTTAAGTTGTGCTGAACTTGTCCCTACCGTAGAAATTAGGAGGCTTACCTATAGCCCTCTATTTTCTAAGCTCTATATACCTATCCAAAAGTCTCTTAAAAGATCCATTCGTATCCACCTCCACCACCGTTGCCGGCAGCTCATACCACACACGCACCACTCTCTGAGTAAAAAAACTTACCCTTGACTTCACTTTACCTACTCCCCAGAGCCTTAAACCTGTGTCCTCTTCTGGCAACCATTTCAGCCCTGGGAAAAAGTTCTGTGATTATCCACACCATCAGTGCCTCTTATCATCTTATACACCTCCATCAGGTCACCTCTCATCCTCCGTCGCTCCAAGGAGAAAAGGCCGAGTTCATTGAACCTCTTTTCATAAGGGATAATTCCAAATCCAGGCAACATCATGTACATCTCCTCTGCACGCTTTCTATGGCTTCCACATCCTATCTGCAGTGAGACGACCAGAACTGAGCCTAGTACTTGCCCTTATTTTAACAAATTCCCCATGGATTTTTTCCTTGTTTGAAGATGACTGTTATCATAATGGTCTCCCACTGGAATTCATGAATTGCAAGGCTCAAAACCCAGTGCAAGGTCTATTAATAGTCTGTAATGCATCTTCCTTTACCGACATCCATATCAGTGCACACATATTTTCTGTGTCTACAAGCTATCTTCAGTAATCCCCACAGTCCCTACACTTTCTTCCAGTCATCTTAAAATTCTACCTTCTTGTTTTAGCGACTTCCATTTTGGGAAACATTCTCTGTGTGCCCACGCATTTGAAGCCTCCTATTATTTTGTATACCTCCATCAAGTCTCCTCTCATTCTGCTTCCTGCCAAAGAGAAAAGCGCTATCTTACTGCACTTATCTCATAAAATGTTTTCTGCGAAACTCAATGCTGAAAGCAAATTTATTGTCAAAGTACAAATGTCTCCATATAATTTTGTTGCGAGCATGCAGAACAAATACAAAGAAAAAAAACAAGGAAGCAATGAAAAAATTTACACATCTAAGACTGGCCAAAGTAGAAAAGACAACAAAGCGAATTAAATTGTGTAAGTAAACAGTAAAATACAAAGTAAAATAATGATAAATATGCAGTAACTGTCAAGAAGATAAGCTGTGGAGTCCCTGAAAGTGAGTTCATTGTTGCGCTCAGTGACATTTTCCCCTCTCCTTCTAAAGCTGATCGTTGAGTGGTACAGTAATAGCTATTCCTGAACCTGGTGTTGTGGGAACTGACGCTCCTGCAATCCTTCTTGATGGCAGCACTGAGAAGAGAGTATCACCTGTATGATGGGGTCCTTGATGATGGATGCTGCTTTCCTATGACAACGCTACTTCCGGATGTGCTACGTGGTGGGGAGGGCTTTAGCTGTGAAGGACTAGCTGAAACCACAACTTTTCGGTTGTTAATGCATTCAGGGGCATTGGTGTTTCTAAACCAGACCCGTCAGGCTATTCTCCACTATAGATCTGGAGAAGATTATCAAAGTTTTGGATTGCAAACTGACATCGTATTGGCTGTAAGTGCAGATGAATATTTCTAGGATGTCAACAAATTCCACTCCTAGGAGCCTCTACTCTAAGGCGATCTGAGTCAATGTTGGGGAAATACACTGGCACGCTACACTATTGTTAAAAGGAACGTTCCGGAAGATGCCTACGTTTCAGTTCCTCTTTCTCCTGGGAGCATTTCAAAAATCTTTGGAGTGTGAAGCACACATCATTCAATGTTCTCCTTTGTCAACTGCCTGTCACCTCCTGAGGGAATGAGGGGATACATAGTGTCAATGAATTGTAGTCCATTATCACGGTTGTACAGTTCTCTGTCCCTGAGGAGCTGGGGTTGCTCTAGTGTCAACGGTGGTGTACAGTGTTGGGTGTGTACATATCCGTGTGCTCATTGCACAGAGTTGTGAGTTTTATTGTTCTGTGTCTTGGTATTGAAGGTCTAGATATTGTAATGTTCGCTGTCCCTGTAGTCAAAGGTTGACTATTCTTGAGTAGTCACATATGCATGGAATGTTTATACCAGAGATAGACCATTCCCTTTTTTTGCATTACGAGACAGAAGTTGCTAAGATCTCTGTTCTTACACTACGATGCTGGCTGTTTAAACATCATGTTTAAATGCATGTGGTCTGTGTCCCACAATGGACTAAATCTCCCAAAGGATTTGCCCATCTAAATAGTTTGAGAGACCGACAACAACTTATCTTCCATATCAGCACGCCAGAGAATATCACCATACCGCCTTTCTCATCACGCTTTCCTCCTTGTCCATCTCCTAAACACTAGTATTCATTTTCTTCCTCCCGTGCTACCTGTGGCTCTGGGCATAAACTTCCAGCTTTGTCCTGGAATGATCCTGTCCTCTCCGCACTCTGCTGTTGTTTGCAGTGTATGCATAAAATGCCTTGGGATTCTCATTGATCCTTCTGTATGAGGACATTTCCTGGTCACTCTTCACTTCCTGATACACAGTGATGCTTGTTTCTTACTTCCTGTTTGTTCCTCCAATACCCTGTCTATTTTCATCTTGTTCGTCCTTACATATGACTCTTCTTACCTTTTTAAACAAATACAATATTTCTCATCACCCTATGTTCTTGAACGACTCCGTACTTCTCCACCTTGCTCACAAGGACGGGGAAGTCCTGAATACTGACCAGCTGGACTGTAAGTGTCACTCAGATGTCATACATGGACTTAACCAGTAACATCAGTTTCCAGGCTACTCTCTATGATTCTTGCCCAATCCTACTGTAATTTTCCTTACGCAAATTTACAGTGATCCATCTGCAGGTCCAGACTCATCCTTCCCAGTAAATGTCTGAAAAACTCCAGATATATAATCCCTAAATATATTCCAATGAAATTCCAATCACCTCACTCAGTTCCAATTACTATGTCCCCTTCCCTGGTGGACAATCTACTGTTGTTTCTGGAAACCTTCCTGAACACACATAACAGATAATGCCCCATCCAAGCCTTAGGCTTCACTGTGGAAATATCACTTCCCCTTCACTGTAACCCATCCTCCTTAAACCAGTTCCACATTTCCTGAAATAGAGAGCCCAATGATCAGTGCTCCTGGTGCCCTTGTTCCTGCACCAGATTGTTAGCCACACGTTTAACTGTACCAGCTTTCCATAACTTACTTTGCAAGCACGAGAAACTGAAGTAATCCTAAAAATAACACCCCACAGTTCTTACTTCTTAACTTTCTGCTCAACTGCCTAAATTTTCTGTAGGATATTGTCTCTCTGTTTTTAGTTCTAGTAAGGACCACGATCTCGGCTGTTCAGTCTGCCCTTTCAGAATAGCCTGTACCTTCTCAGAGATATGCTTGTCCCTGGCTTGATCAAGGCAACGCACCATCCGCATTCTCACTATTTTCCACAGATACTATTCCCCCCTCTCCCGCTGAAGTGTTTACCACCTATCATTATCACTCTCTCGTTCTCTCTCTCTCCCAGTCTTCCTCACAATGTCTCATTCGCTTCACGATCTCTCTCTCTGTCTCTCTGTCTCCCTCTTATTCTATTTTCTCTTCTCTCCAACACGGTCATTCCCTCGCGCTCACTCTCACGACATCTTCCTCGTGTTCTAACCACTGCGCTCTTCCTCCCGTGCTCTTCTTCCATCGCACTCCCACACGCCAAATCTCGTATGCGTTCTCTCTCTCGCGATTTCTCATTCTGTCGCTTTCCTCGCGCTCAGTCTAACGATATCTTCATGGCACTCTCTCCCTCGCTGCCTTTTTATCGTGTTTGTCCAGTAACCCTGTTAATCACTTTACCGTCAAGTTGGTGTACAGAACAGGGCGTAGGAAGGCAGCTGAATTGAAATACTTTACAGCATTTATTTCTAAAATTTCAAGAGTTTCAAAATCCGATTCAGTGGGCATTTCACCGCATTCATTAGTTCCTCTCGGAATTTGCTCTGAGTCAGGGCGTAAATACACGTGTTGGTGCAGGAACTGAGACGTTGCAGCATTTCCGATGTGTGTTGTGTGATGTAACGGGGATCCGCAAGAGAAAAAAACAAAACTCATTGAAATCCGTGGATCGATAGACGATACCACGGATGTTCCCCTCAACAATATGAAACTACCGATTATGCTGAAGAGCAAAACGATGGATTTGCGGCGGTTCTCCATTTCCCGGTGCTTGCAATTCTCTCCACTCTTTTGGCCCCGGAGCCCCCTGCGGGCTCGACTGGCCGCTAGAATCCGTCTGACAGTCAGAATATTGAATAGCAACATCAGAAAGAATGGGACACAAGGGTATAAAAATCAGGTCAAACAGGTCAAATGCCGCCCATGAGGGAGGGTTTGTGAAGCTCGTTGTGTAAGTACATTGCCAGGGAACACCGTCAATTATTTTTCCAGGCCCGTATGCAAGACCCGAGGGCACTGACTCCAAACAGGCCAGAACACACACTGTCCCGCTAACCACTGCCGCGGTTCTCTCCGTGCAATATTTTGTTTTCAGATTCTCACAACAAATAGCCACAAATCGATCGACGGTGAAAGCGACTGTCAGCCAGCCTGAGGCCGCAGTGCTCACAGCAAGCAACCACCTGACGAGTCTGCTCACAGGAGTGATGAACAGGAACGATCGGGGAAAATAAATCACAGCGGTCCACCCCAGAAGCGGATCGGAGATAACGACCAGGAGATCGGCCGCTGCCATTCCCACCAGGTAGCAAGAGACACATTTGGGGAGAACGCATTTTCCCCGGGAGAGGATCATAATCGCAACCATGTTCGCTGGAATAGAGACAGGGAATAAGAAGTTGAGAAAATACTGAACAGAAGCCATTGCGGCAGTTTGAGGGGATCGTGTAATATTTCCACTTTATTATTGCATTTAGCAGTATGAGGGTTGCGAGAGGGCGCAGAGCTGGCGGAGACAGAGAAGTTTACCCAGTAAAATAAAGTCAATATGATCTGAATACGGATTCCGTACTGATGACCGAAATATGAAGTGGCAGGGGAAAGCTAAAACTAGGTGACTACCTCCTCAGAATCAGTACAGGGTGGAATATTTTCTACCGGCACCTTCCGTGTCCAGTTTGGATGAAATGGATAAATCCGGAGGCTGATGGCCGGATTCTGCCATCAGACAATCAACTTCCATGGCGATCCCTGTCAGAGACAGAACAGCCGAAGGACGGAACAAAAACAGGAAATGCTGTAATCTCTCACACAGGCAAAACAGAATATGTGGAAAAACAATTAAAGCATCTCTCCTCGGAACTGTTCTCAGCGAGACCTCTGACACGAGTGTTAACTTGCTTCTCTTCTCATGCAAGCTGCCTGGGGCTTAGTGTTTCCCCCAAGTTTGTTTCCTATTCCATCATTTGCCACCTCTCTGACTTTACAACAGACCATTGACGGATTCCAATAGATACAGCGTATTCAGGCACAACCTCAGAGACAGACATGACGCCCGCACTGAATACATCACAGTGAAACAGGGGAGAGAAATTCAAACTCGGTGCCGTAGTCAGTTGTCTGTAACGGTGTCAAATGTAGATATAATAGAAAACATTTCACAGTAGTGATAACTATGAAGCACCCCGCCGGTTGTGTTAGTTGACTCAGCATCGACTTCATTGTGTTGTCCATCATCTGCTGTATATTCAGTCATATCGCAGACATTCATTAAAATTCCACAATAGTTTCGAATTACAGCAGAGAACTACTCGCATTTGTTAAAGTGTTACTACAGTCGATAATTTGATTTTTACACCTAAGTAGGCAATCGCTCACATTGAAATGCAAGCAATCAATTGCTCCGCGGGCTGTTTCCCCACAATATTTGTAAATACAGTGCAGCTACTACAAGACAAAAAGCAGATTGCCGAACATCTCATTACTAATCACAAATCGTTGGAAGAATGCTGCCTGACCCACTCAGTCGCACTGAAATTGGCCTATTCGCTGAATTACTGCAGCGGGTTGTTTGTAGACAAAAATTCTAGCATCTATAATCCCGGTGCTCCCACTCTGCTCCTGAAATACTGAATACCGGCACTCGAATGTGAGAGTTTAAACCAGCAGCAGCAT
This sequence comes from Hypanus sabinus, assembly GCF_030144855.1. NCBI lineage: Eukaryota > Metazoa > Chordata > Chondrichthyes > Myliobatiformes > Dasyatidae > Hypanus > Hypanus sabinus. The sequence continues at coordinate 59,829,574 of NC_082706.1, read as the reverse complement.
CAGTCACTACTTTGGAATTAAACTTCAAAATTCACCTACAGCAGCTGACCCTGCGGCTTACCGGAAATTCCAAAGGCTGAAATAAAAGGATAGCAAACGTCTTCAACCCGCCAGATGACCGGATACACCATTTCAGTCAGAATCTGTGATTTCTGTTGCTCCTGTATTCACAGCTCCGGCAGACAGTTGATGCATTCCAGGCGGCCCTCATTTATGCAGAGGATCTCTTTCCACAGATACGGTTATACTCCTCACTAACTTTCTTACTTACAGTTGCTTGAACAAACATTTTAATTCAATACTATTGTCTCTATTGTAAATATTGGGGCGATTGGAGACAAATGCATCAAAATTCTTTGGCGTTAACTTAGCAGCGTCTCTGGTGGAAATAGGCCGATAAATTTACTTTCAAAGACGGAGCTTTGCCCCGAAGCAGCTACACTTACAGATTTTATCGTTTTGTTGGCTAATTATTCATCTCCGAAATGAGACCAGAAACACTGACCGATCTCTACCTCTGTCCCTGCAGTTTCCCATTTTCAACTGTCCTTCAGTCCTTCAGTTTCTTCCTGCTCTCTCTCTCTCTCTCTCTCTCTCTCTCTCTCTCTCTCTCTCTCTCTCTCTCTCTCTCTCTCTCTCTCTCTCTCTCTCTCTCTCTCTCTCTCTCTCTCTCTCTCTCTCTCTCTCTCTCTCTCTCTCTCTCTCTCTCTCTCTCTCTCTCTCTCTCTCTCTCTCTCTCTCTCTCTCTCTCTCTCTCTCTCTCTCTATCTCCCTCTCATACACAGACACGCAGAAACAGAAACAATTTATTTCTATGTTATAGTGACTGTCCTGTTGTACATGCTATTTATAATAAGTTACTGTAAATTTCACATTGCATACTTGGACAGGGAAAATAACTTAAAGATTTTTCCTTCTCATGTATATAAAGGATGTGAGTAATGAAGTCACTGTAATTCGAAATATACAAACACGGATTCGAACAAAGATACAATAGAGAAACCGAGATCAGGGTGGAAACGGTAAAATGAGCACGTTGCTGAAGTATAAACACGAGAAATTCTGAAGATGTTGGCAATCCAGGGTAACACAGAGGACTCTGATGAGCTCGTCCCTTATTTTGTGTGTCATGTTGCTGATGTAACAGTCTTTAGTGGGTATCTGAAATCCGTCAAAGGTCAAACGAAATCGAGAATAAATATTTCAATCTGCAAAGGAATGGGCAGACTGTTAAATAATGCCAAAATACTGGTAATTGGCAAATTAATTGGTGCATTGCGGCTGGAAATGAACAAGGAAAGAAAAGCGTGATGTAAATTGTTGTGAAAGGGGGAGAGTGGGGGCAGGGGTGATGGAGATAGTGTGAGCGGGCGGAGGGTGAGAGGTGAAGCGGGAGAGAAATAGAGAGAAATAGAGAGAGAGAGAGAGAGAGAGAGAGAGAGAGAGAGAGAGAGAGAGAGAGAGAGAGAGAGAGAGAGAGAGAGAGAGAGAGAGAGAGAGAGAGAGAGAGAGAGAGAGAGGGGGGGGGGTGAGGGAGATGGACCGAACCGAGATCGAGACTGATTGGTAAACTGACAAATGGATAGGTCAAGCAGGCAGAAAGGCGGCCAGAAACAGATGCATAGATTGCAGGATCGTGGTGTTCCTCCTGTATCTCCTAGTCACAAGTACCATGTGAGAGTGTGAGGTTCATTCTGTACCTGTCAGTCTATGGTGCACCTTTCTTAGTTTTACCATCAGTTAGGAGTTACGGAAGCCTGAAGTCACACACTCAGTGATTGCGGGACAGCTTCTTTCCCTCTACCATTCGATACGTAAACGGATATTAAATCTTTGGGCAATAACTCACTTTGTTTTAATATACGGTATTTCTGATTTTGCACGTTTAAAAAAATCATTCAATATAATTCATTTACACTTTTATTTTAGTATCATTATTATTTTTTGTTTTCGTTATTATTGTGTTTTTTTCATTGCTTGATTATGTATTGCATTGAACTGCTGCTACCAAGTCAACAAATTTCACGTCACATGCCGGTGAAAATTTCCATTGCCATTTCCTCAAGATGGCAGCGCGACGCAGTTTGCAGCGGCCACTCCAGAGCTGATAGATATTTGTTAAGCTGGGGTGCCGTGCGCAATCGTAATCTAATGAAAAACGGATGTGGGAGCACGGAGGAACATCTGGAAATCTCCAGGAAAGCCTTTTTCACTGCTGCTGCTGCTGTGAGGACCTTGTCCCCCAGTCCTCGGGGTCGCTTTGCAGGTGGCCATTTGCGGGGGCGTCTTAATACCCTCGGCTGAGGGTGGTGCTCAGAGAGGCTGTGCCGGATCGGATGGTCGGAGGCTCAGAGATTCGACGGACTCGGGAGTTCGCTCAGGTCAAGGTCGCTTCAGTGTGCGCTGTGTCTGCGAAGGTGTGTTCGACGGATCTTTCATGTGTGCTGCTTCTGCGAGGCTGAGTCAGCCGGAGCCGTGGAAGCCAATGGCAGGGGTATTCCCTTTTGCCGCCAGCGTGGGATGACGAGTCTATCGGGACCCTGAGGACTTGTGAAAATTGTGTGGCGACTTTTTTCTAACTTATAGTCTTTTAACAACATTGGACTATTTTTACCGTGCCCATGGTCTGTTTTTTTTTTAATCAATTTATGGTATTGTTTGCGTTGTTGTAACTAAATGGTTCTGTGCAGGTCTTGTAGCTTTAGTTATTGGTCTTGTTTTGTCTAGTGGATTTGGAGTTCCTTTCCGGAGAGGCGCTTCGATGGTAGCCCGATATCAATATGCAGCTGCCTTTCTGGACTCTGGATTGGGCATTGCCAAACCTTATGTGGATTTTCTGGTGTAGTCTATGTTGTCATGTGCTTTGTTGATATCATTATGGAGGAACGTTTTCTCATTTTTAAACTGCATTACATTTGCCGTTTTTAAATGACTGTAAACTGAATCTGAATATAACCCAGATTCTGATTCTGAGAAAGTGGGCTTCATTCTGCACCTGTCAGTCTCCGATAAAGTGTGAAAATGTGGTTCATTCTGTATCTGACAATCTATGCTTCTCTGTGAGACCGTTGATTTCACTGTGTATATGTCAAATCACTCTGTAATTAATTGGTTTCTGGTGTTAGTCTGAAATCTCCCTTTAACCAGTCTGCACGTTTCCTTGTTGATGGATTAATTTTGAATTAGCAGTTGGCATCCTACTTACCTCTACCCTTAATGAATCTGAACACCTCTCATTATATCAACAACACACACAAAATGCTAGTGGAACACAGCAGGCCAGCAGCATCTAAAGGGAAGCACTGTCGACGTTTCGGGCCGAGACCCTTTGTCAGGACCTCGTGTTACCTCTCATTATATGTCAACTTAGGCCAAGTGAATTTAATTCTTTCAACCTTTCTTCATAGCTCACACCCTGCAGTCATGTAATGTAAGTCGTTGCCCTCCTCTGATCTCTTTGCAGTGCCTTCACATCCCTTAGAAAATATAGATATCAGAATTGTTCTCAAGGCGTGGCCTCACAAGTGCATGAAACAGATTAAGGAGACCGCTCTGGCTGTGAACTCCTAAGAGTTCTGACACAGCCCAACATTATATGAGCCTTCCTAATTGCCACTATAGGTCAACGGCCTATATTTTTAAAAAATGGATAGGTATATGGACATTAAAGGAATAGAGGGTTATGGGCTGAGTGCAGGTCGGTGGGATTAGGAGAGAGTAAGCGTTCAGCCCGTACTAGAAGGGCCGAGATAGCTTGCTTCTGTGCTGTAATTGTTATATGGTTATATAGGATTGAGATATGCTAACTAGTGGAGTGATGTCATAGCAACAACCTGGCACTCATCGTCAGCAAGATGAAAGTGCTTATTGTGGACTTCCAGAAGAGTAAGACGAAGGAACACATAACAAATCCTCATAAGTGGAGCAAATAATGTTAAGATCACTGAGGATCTAACCTGGTCCCAACATATCGATGCAGTTATAAACAAGGCACGAAAGCGGCTATAGCTCATTAGGAGTTTGAAGAATTTGTTATGTCAATAAAAAAACACTCTTGAACTCGAAAGATGTACCATGGAGAGCTTTCCTACAGGCGACATCACTGTCTGGAATGGGGGTACTACTGCACAGGACTGAAGGAAATTGCAGAGGTTTGTAAAGTTAGTCGGCCCCAACTTGGACATCTTCAAGGAACGTTGTCTCAGAAAGACAGCGTCAATTATTTATGACCATCAGCGCCCTGGGCATGTCCGTTTCTCACTTTTACCATCAGGTGGGAGATACAGAAGCCTGAAGGCACACACTCAGCGATTCATTAACAGCTTCTCCACCTCTGCTATCCGATTCCTAAATTTATAGCTTTTCTGTTTTTACATGATTTTAATATATTCAATGTGCGTATATTGTAATTGATTTACTTATATTATTGTTATTATTTTATGTCATGTATTACATTGAACTACTGCTGCTAACGTCACATTCCGGTGATAATAAACCTGATTCTGATTCTGATAATAAGGATAATGACAAAATTGTAGTGGGGAACTTTTAAATGTAAAGGGGATTGGGAAAATCGGGTTGACGTTGAATCGCAAAAGAATTAATTTGTTGAATGCCGACGAGATGGCTTTTTAAGCAGCTTGTGCTTGAGCTTTCACAGGAAAAAGGCTATCTGCATATTGGGTGATAGCTGTAGTCCTGATCTTATAAGGGAGCATTAATTAAAGGAACCCATAGGAAGCTGTAATCATAATATGATTGAATACTTCGTACAATTTGGGAGGGTGAAGCATAACAGTTATATCCTTATCTTAATAGAAACTATGGATTTATAGAGGCATGAAAGAGGACCTCATCCAGGTGGATTGGAGGACGATACTGGCAGGGATCAGCAGAACAGCGATGGCTGAAGTCTCTGGGAATAGTTCACAATGTGCTGGATACAAACGTTGCACAAATGAAGAAGCTCTAAAACTGACGGTCGTCCCAACAAAGCATGGTACCAAAAGTTTTTTTTTTATTCCATAAAGAGTAAAAGAGTGCTGAGAGTTTATACTGAACCACTGCAAATGATGCTGGTGAGGTAGCCATGGGGGACAAAAAATAGCAGATAAACGCAATGGTACTTTAATGATTAATTATAAGACTCTTGGCAGCTTGGAGTATTAGAAGGATCTTGGGTTCCTCGTCCATAAGATACTCAAAGCAGCAGCGGAGATTGACTCAATGGTTAAGAAGGCGTACGGTATACTGACCGTCGTCAATCGTAGACTTGACTTTAGCAGCAGAGAGGTAATGTTACAGCTATATAGGACCCTGCTCAGACCCTACTTGGAGTACTGTCCTCTGTTTTGGTCGCCTCACTACAGGAAGGACGTGGAACCAAAAGAAAGTGTGCATAGGAGATTTTCAAGGCTGCTGTCTGGATCGGGCAGCATGTCTTATAAGGATAGGTTGAATGAACTCAGCCTTTTCTCCTTGGAGCGACGGAGGATGCGAAGTGACCTGATAGAGGTGCATGAGATGTTGAGAGGCGTTGATCATGTCAATAGTCAGAGGCTTTTTACCAGAGCTGAAATGGTTGTCACAAGACGACAGAGGTTTAAGGTGGGGAGTAGGTACAGAGGAGATGTCAGAGGTAAGATTTTTACTGTGTGCGGAATTTCCACGTTGAGTTCGTGGAATGGGCTGCCGGCAAAGGTGGTGGAGGCGGATGCGATAGGGTCTTTTATGAGACTTTTATATAGGTACATAGATCTTGGAAACACAGAGGGCTATAGGTAAGCCTAATAATTTCTAGGGTAGTGACATGTTCGGCATTACATTGTGCGTCGAAGGGCGTGTATTGTGCTGTAGGCTTTCTATGTTTCTATGTTTCTACGGCATGTAACGACAATCCTTAAAAAAAGTAGGGATGAAGGCATTAGACAGGAGTTCAAGGTACAAAAATGTCACCGTATACAACACTGAAATTATTTTTTTTGACCACTCAACAAATCTGTAGCATAATAACTGCAACAGAATCAATGAAACTCCGTCCGCCTCGGGCGTTCAGAATGCAGAGGACAACAAACTGCAAAGGCCTTCCAGTTTGCAGATGCATCACTCCAGTAAACAATCTTTTCCAGTCAACCACTGCAGGATCCCGCTTAAGGGCTCCTAGCTTTGCATTGATCCTGCTCATGAAGTTAACATGTTCCTGGAATGCATTGTTCAACATGACCATGGTAAAAGCTATGAAAATTCTGGTTATTGGAGACAAACTGCTCACTGACAGACAATTGTGCAAGTTATCCTACATCAGCTGTCGGAAGGATTCCCAGTGTTGTACCCTCGCAAGGAGTGTTCGCCTCTATCTTGATGAAGAAAGCTTTCATGAATACATTCGCAAATTTAGCTCCATTTCTTTCACACTGTGAAATGCGCAGTCAATATTACGAAGCTAAAATTTCACACTAATACTACCTCATTTTGTTTACAACTACAGACTGCCTGCATATCTGTGATTAAATTTTCTGCTGACAATTGAGGTTTCTATGATACCATAGACTTATGTATGAGTTGTATCCATAGGCTTCGTTAGATGTTTCAGATACGAATGATATCCTCTGTAATTATCATTATTCTGTCCATTGCATGCAAGATGGGATCCCCCCCCCCTTAGCTATTCTCTGCATCTTTGTATCCTGGAACACTGATTTGCCCATTGTGTCCTTCCCTCAGCCATGTTTCTATTATGGCTGTGCTTGGACAATAAGAAATAGGGGGAGAATTAGGCCATTCGGTAAAATCCAGTCTGCTACACGATTCCACGATGGTTGATATATTTATCCCGTTTAACACCATTCATTTACCTGTTTCCCACAACCCTTTGATGCACTGAATGAACAAAAACCCATCATTCTTCCTTTTGTACTGAATGGCTCAGCCTCCACACCTGTCTGTGGCAATTAATTCCAGATTCATTACCCAATTTCTGAAGCATTATCGAAGTCTCTCTATTTAGAGACTGTGCGCTCTGTTCCTACACGTCTCCACCACAGGACTGAATTGAATTGCCTTGATTTTATTTATTACATCCTTTACATACATGAGGGGGAAAATCTTTACAATATCTGCAACAAAATGTACATTGTGCAATTTATAGAGCGGTCAATGTAATAAAAAGTACAGGTGAACTATTCAGTCTGATGGGCTGGTAGAAGATGTATCCCGTAGCCTGTTGGTCCTGTCTTTTATGTTGCGAAGCAATTTCCTGGATGGTATCAGCGGGAATATATTGTAGTTGGCTTGATTCAGGTCCCAATGATCCTATGGACCTTTATTGAACACCTGTCCTTGTAAGTGTCCCGTATCATGGTAAGTTCAAAAGTACAGATGCACTGGCCTGTCTGCACCAGTCTCTGCAGAGTCCTGCAGTTAAGCGAGGCACAGTTCCAACAACGAGCAGTTATACAGTCAGGATGCTCTCAATTTCTCACAGTTCTTAGGATTTGGAGCCCATACCCAACCGCCTCAACTGTCCGAGGTGAAAGCGGTTTGTTGTACTTTTATCACCAAACAGATGGTATATACAAATCACGTGATGTCCTCGGTGATGTGGATGTCAAGGAACTTAAAGCTATTTACGCTCTCAGCACCAGATCCACTGATGTCAATAGGGTATAGCCGATCTCCATTCCTTCTTTAATCCACAAGCTTTTTTTCCATCATTGAAGGAGAGGGTGTTTTCTTGACACTGGTTCAGAGAGGTGACCTTCCCTGTAGGCTAACTCGTTACTGCTTAAGATAAGGACAAACAATGTAGTGTCGTCGGCAAAATTATTTAGCATATTCCAGCTGAAGGTGACGACACAGTCATGGAGATATAGGGAGTAAAGGAGGTGACTAAGAACACAGCTTTGAGTGGTTCCCGTATTGATAGTCAGAGGGGTGCAGGTGAGCGAGCCCATTGTCACCACCTTCTGGTCATCTGACGGGAAGTCGTGGATCCAGCTGCACAAGGTAGGGTCAAATCCGAGGTCTCTGAAATTCTTGTCGTGCCTGGATGGAATTATGATCTTGAATGCTGAACTGCAGTCCAAAAACAGCATTCTAACACAAGCATCCTTCTTCTCCAGATGTGTAAGATCGGGTTGCAGAGCTCTGGCTATTGTACCGTCTGTCGATCGGTTGTATCGGTAGATGAAGTTTAAGGGGTCCACGCTGGCTGGAGGCAAGGTGCAGATGCAATCCTTGACGAGCCTCTCAAAGCGTTTGCTTCTTATTGAGGTGAGTGCGACAGGACGCCAGTCGCTGAGGCATGTTACCTTGGTCCTTTGTTTGGTTTAGGGACAAAGGTGGATAATTTCAAGGAGGAGGACACTTTACACTGGGAGACAGAAGGATTAAGCACCCTCTCTACATCCACTCTGTAGTGGTATTTCCATATTCAATAAGTCTCAATGAAATTTCCCCTAATTCTAATGAACTCCAGTGAGTTCATTTCTGAGACGGAATTTGGAATATCGTGTGCAGTTTTGGTCACCTAATTACAAGAAGGATATTAATAAAGTTGAAAGAGTGCAGAGAAAGTTTACAAGGATGTTGTCGAGACCTGAGAAACTTAGTTAAAGAGAAACGTTGGATAGGTTAGGACTTTATTGTCTGGAGCGTAGGAGAATGAGGGGCGATTTGATAGAGGTGTATAAAATTATGATGGTTATAGATAGAGTGAATGCAGGCAGAGTTTTTCCACTGAGGCCAGGGGAGAAAAAAAATGGTCATGTGTTAACGGTGAAGGGTTAAAAGTTTAAAGGGAACATTGGGAGGTGGGGCTCCTTCACACAGAGTGTGCTGGGAGTGTGGAATTAGCTGCCAGATGAAGTGGTGAATGCTGAATCATGGTAGGTGATGAAGTGATGAAGTGGTGAACTTTTGACATTTAAAAAAAAACTTTGACAGCTATATGGATGAGAGGGGTTTGGAGGGATATGGCCCAGGTGCAGGTCAGTGGGGCTAGGCAGAAAAATGGTTCGGCACAGCCAGGAAGGGCCAAATGACCTGTTCCTGTGCTGTATGGCTCTATGGTTCTATAGAGTGCAGGCCTAGAGCTACCAATCACTCCTCAAGCGTTATCCTTTATTTTCACCAATCAATCATTGAATTTCTTTGGCCACTTTCTAATGCCAGGATATCTTTTCTGAGATAATGTGCCCACATCTGCTCACAATACTCCGGGTGGTCTGACCAATGCCTTGTTGAACCATAGCTTTACGTTTTGCTTTTGTGTACTTGTCCTCTTGAAATTAATGCCAACGTTTAATCTGTCTTCCATACCGCTAAGTCAGACTGCAAGGGAACCTTTAGAAATCCCGCAGAAGGACTTCCACGTCTCTTTGCACCACTGTTTTTTTTTTAATGTTTAACCTGCTTATATGCATTATCATTCAGCTCCCTGCATGACATTCTATCTGCCACTTCTTTGTCCATTCTCACAATATGTCCTTCTGCATTTTCCCTGCTTTCTCAACACTACCTACCCCCGCCGATCTTCGAATTTTCTGCAAACCTGGAAGTAAAGACATTAATTTGGTCGCCCAAATCACTAAATTGCGACATGCAAAGAAGTGATCTAGCAGTCCCGACAACCAGTCGCACCTGCGTTCATCCACGTGACCTGTCAAACCGCTTGCATCGAATTAAATGCAGTTTAAACTAATTGTCTTTCCTTTATTTTGCCTGTGCTCCTGTCTATCCTGTTTACCGAATTTCCGAGCATCACTCGCAAACCTACAGGATATTGGTCCCCTCCAGTTCAGGAGCAAACCATCTCTTGTGTACAAGTCTCCCTACCACAGAAGATGTTTCAGTGATCCAAGAACTTCAATCTAGTGTCTTGCCTCAGCCCATCAGTCACATATTCATCTGAATCACCATTCTATTTTATCCTCGCCAATATGTGGCACAACGTGCAATCTGGAGATAGCAGCTCCTTCAGAGAATAAGGAGGCACGGAATACAAGGAGACTTTGCGTTGCGGATCCAGAATTGGCTTGCCCACAGAATGCAAAGGGTTATTGTGTATGCTTCATGTGTGGTCGGTAACCTGAGGTTTCCCACTGGGATCGATTCCCGGACCCATCCTCTTAGCGATCTTTATATATGACCTGGATGAAGAAGTAGAAGGGTGGGTGAGTTTGCTTATGATACCAAGATTGGGGTTGTTGTGGATAGTCTGCAGGGCTGTCAATCCTGATATTTATAGGATGCAGATCTGGGCTGAGAAGTAGTAGATAGTACCCAGATAAGTGTGAAAGTAGTTAATTTGGTATGTCCAATTTGAGGACATATATAATATAATATAATATAAATGATAAGACTCTAGGCAGTGTAGAAGATATGAAAGATCTTGCGTTCCGTTTCGAGAAGAAACTCAAAGCTGTAAGGCAGATTGATAGTGTTGTTAAGAAGGCGTATGTTGCGTTGGCATCAACAACAGTGGGAAGCAGTTCAAGGGCCGTGAGTTTATGTTACATCTATATAAGGCCTTGGTCTGACCCCACTTGCAGTACAGTCTTCAATTCTGAACACCTCACTACAAGAAGGATGCAGATATTATATAGAGAGTGCGGAGGAGAGAGCCAACGAATGCCTAGGGTGGAGCAAAGGGCGCTTATGCGAAATTTCTCTAGTTGTTTGATATGTCTTCGGTACAGTGTCCAGGACTCATATCAATGCAATGTCGTAAACCGTAACTTTTTGGTTCTATGGGGTTGGTGTTTGCATGGGCTAGTGAAATACTCCAGTCTTGTTTAGGCTGCTAGTCAGGCCAAAGGACGGAGCAGTGCCTGAGAATTTGTTCAGCATCAACTGTACATCACTGTCTCAGTGCGCCAGGAGCGCACAGTCATCAGCAAAGAGGGATTCTTGAATAACTGTATGGAGGAACTTCTTGAACCGTTTTCCAAACTTATTGTCAATTGTGTAGGGCCATTGCTGAAAACTAAAACTGGCAATCAATATTTGCTGACCAACATGGCTTCTAGGCTTCCAGAAACACTCAAGAATGTAATGGCTAAAACTGTATTAAAAGCTCTTATAAAATGCTTCATTTATTTTGAGTTGCCTAAAGAATTACAATCTGATCAGTTTTAGTAATTTTATGTCTGGATTGTTCCAGCAGATAGTTTATAAACTAGCAGCCAAACAGTTTACCTCGTCTGTATACCATCCAGAATCGGATGGAACCTTGGAGAATTTTCATTCTGCCCCAGTACCATGATTGAGACGTATTGTGTGGAAACTGAAAAGGATAGAGATGAGGACGCATATTCACTTTTATTTACAGTACAGGATTCAGTGCAGAATCCTGATGCTTTAGTCCTTTTGAACTTGTGTTTGGACATAGAGTTAGAGGACCTTTGGTCTTGCTAAAAAGTACAGTGAATTAATAAAGAGGTACATTCTAATTTGCTAGAATATGTTTTGAAATTAATGGAAGATTGCATAAAGCTTGCAGTTTAACCAGGGAAAAATTAAAATCGGCTCAAGAGAAAATGAAAAATTTGTATGATAAGGAAGTTAGAATGAGGTCATTTCAACCTGGAGGTAAGGTGTTGGTTCTTTTCCGGTGCAAACGACCCCTATGCAAGCTAAATTTCATGGTCCTTTTGAGATTATATTTAAAGTTAATGATGTGGATTATGTGATAAAAATACCAAATCGCAGAAGGTCAACACAGCTTTGTCGTATAAATATGATAAAATCATATTATGAGAAACAGTCTGCTAGCGTGACTGCTGTGTTTAATAATAATGCTTCTGATCCCACTGGGAACTTAATGGATGATTGATCTCAACCTCATTTTAAACCCAACATTACTTCTGCCAGATTACGAAACTAAAAAAAAAATTGAAAATATTTATGTGAAATTCGCTCATTTACAGCCAGAGCAGAGGGAGCAGATGAAGCAAATATTTTTAAAATATGGGAATTTATTTCCAGACGTTCCTAAAAGAACTACAGTAGTTTGAGATGACATAGATGTTGAAAATTCCAAACCCATAAATCCATATCCATATTGAATGAACATGGAAAAATTGGAACTTGTTGAACAAGAAATTAGGTATATGTTAGAGAATAATACTATTAGACCTTCTAATTGAAATTGGAGTTCACCTTGTGTTAGACGATAGCATTCGGTGCTGTACTGATTACAGGAAGGTGAATACTGTAACAAAAACTGATGCCATTCCAATCCCTAGAGTGGATGAATCTGTGGACAAGTTAGGACAAGCAAAGTTCCTTACAAAAATTGATTTGTTGAAAGTTTATTGGTGTGTTGCATTGATGAATAGAGGTAGAGAGACTTCTGCATTTATAACACCATCTGGGCTATATGAATCTAATGTTCTGCCCTTTGGGATGAACAATGCACCAGGTGCATTCCAGCAGATGATTAATTCTGTGATTCATTGGTTAAAAGATACAGATGCCTATATTAATGATTTAGTTACAGGAAATGATACTTGGGAAGCACATATTTCTGCATGCAGAAACTGCTTGAATGGCTTTCAAAAGCTAACTTAACTACTAACTTAGCCGAAGGTTAATTCGGTCATGTCACTGTGACCTACCTTGGGTATATTGTGGGTCAAGGTAAATTAGCTCCTGTTCATGCAAAAGTTCAGGCAATGTAAGAGGTACCCACTCCAAATGGTGAAAAGACTCTCAGAAGATTCTCGGGAATGGTAGGATATTACCGAAAATTTTGTAAGAACTTTGCTGACATTGCCCTTTCATTAACTATCCTTTTGAAAAAAGATGAAAAGTTTTTGTCGACAGTACTTTGTCAGGAAGCATTTGATAAAATGAAAACTATGCCATGTCATCAACCTCTGCTCGAGTCACCTGACTTGTAAAAACCATTTTCTTTAGCTGTAGATGCCAGTGATCAAGCTGCAGGAGCAGTGTTACTTCAACGGAATGAGGGTAACGAGATTAATCATCCAGTAGCTTACTTTTCAAAGAAATTTAATGAGCATCAAATAAATTATTCAACCATAGAAAATGAATTATTATCTCTTGTTTGGCTTTACATTTTCATGTGTATATTGGCACAAATCAGAAAGCACACATAGTTTACACCGATCCTAATACTTGTTTGTAAGCAAGATTAAAAACAAAAATTAGCAAGTTACTGAATTGGAGTTTGATCTTACAGGAGTATAATATTTTGCTAACTCATATTAAAGGCAAAGATAATGAGATTGCTGTCTCTCTATCTAGATATTTAAGATATAATATAATTATTTAACAGAGTGTTATTTTAATATTTGTTACACTCCTACTGTACATTACTTTGTAAGGTTCAGTTTGATAATACTATACATATTGTGTATGATGTATGTTTTATGCATTTGTATGTTTTGTGTAAATAGTTGTAAAGAATTTTGCTCATAACGGATCAAAATTTTCCATTTTTGGAGGGACGCGTTATATACCCCGTGGGTATCTTATGACTGTCTTGTGAGCATGATGTAATTGCCTTGTGATAGTGGGGTGGTGTAATTTTTCCGTCAGTGTGAGGTCACATGATATAATTTTCCCGCCGGTGTGAGCTCATGTGCTGGCATGTTCCACAACATATATAAGGGGAACCCTCTGTTGTCAAGCGGTTATTTCGTTTGTTTTTTCGCTTTGTTGCGTATTCGTCTCATGGTGAAGTTTCGTTTTAAAGTGGAGTTTTTTATTTTCTATTGTAAGGTGCAAAACCGTTATGTCGGCATTTTTGCCAATCGCTGCCAGTGGTTGTTTGTTGCACCGTTGTTTTCCCTCCACAGTTTAAGGCTAGAGAGTGAAGACTTTACCAATGTACCGGGACCCGAAGGATTGTGTAAAGTTGATGTCGTTCGGCGGTTTTATAAAGGATCGGCCTTATTGAATCTTCGTTCAGGGTTAGTGGCCTGCATCTGAGCTAACCTCTGTAAGATCAGGAAAGTTTGTCAGTTTTCACCTTCCAGCAAAAAGGTCAGTTCCTTTAAGCCGTTTTATGTCCATCGTCGTGAATCCTTTGGACAATGCATCTCTCGGCTGGGATAAACAGTAACGTCACGTCTTCGAAGAAATCAGTTTTCAAGGAAGTCTATTTATACTGATTGTTGGAATCATTTCGACTTTCGAATTTACCACTTTAACACTGTGTTCGAATTTACCACTTCCCAGCGTTTGGCTGTTTGTTAAATTGCCGTATAGCAGTTAACTTCTGGTTAAGTTAGTCGTTTGTTTATTTTTCACTTTTGTTGAGCAGAGATTAATAAATCTTTATGTTTGTTTATAAAACCTGACTCAATTCTATATTTATTGTTGCCTACCACGTAACAAATTTATCTTTTCAATTTCTTTTAAACCTGTCTATTAGTTTTGATCACTGGACCGTAAAACACTACAATCCTCAATTTCATGAGGCGGTTATTATATAGCAAAGTCTGGAGATCGAAACAAGGAAATTTCCATGCCACTGAATATTCCATGAAGTACAGCTGTCAATCATCAAATGTTGGAAAGAATATGAGACAGGTGTAAATCTGCGAACAGCAGGGCGTCCTCAAGTACTGAGAGATTGTGCAAGACGGGGAATAGCGATGGAGTTCACCAAGCGATCTGTGATAGCTCTGGAGGAGTTACAAGCTTCAGTGGTTTAGATAGGAACGACTGCATATCCAATAACTGTTGCCTCGGTGTTTCGCCAGTTTTATAGTTTTCAGTAAACTTCCTTGCAGTTGCTTGGAGTTTTCAGTCTTCATGGTTTAGTTTTTCCCAGATCACTGGCAATTGGTCCTGCCAGATCGAGGTGTATTTTTACTGCAGTCAATTGAAACCTCCCGACTGCACACGGCTATTTGCATTTAACTAACAACGTGTCTTCTAAAACAAATTGGCTGTACCAGTGATGATTTGATATGTCAATTATTGTGTTTCATCACGTTGTAGATATCAGTTTTCATTTTGACACAAAAGACCGTTTTTCTGTTAATCAGTGTAAAAAAACCAACTTATATCCACTGAGATTAAATGTTGTAAAGCAATTCGACATGAAATCTTCCAAGGGAGGATGAATACTTCATTAGACACTGTAACAGTGAGATAGATGTTGTCCCTGATCCTAGTGCTGTGTGATCTCACTCCTTTTTGTCTGTTGCCCAATGGAAGGTGTGAGAAGAGAGAATGACAGAGCTGGAAATTTATTTTTTTATTTGATTATGTTAACTACTTTCCTGCGACAGCAGCAAATGCACGTGGTCAATGGAGAGGAGGCACGTTTCTGTGACACTCTTAGCTGTATTCACAAAATCCTCCTCTATTGCCACTCCTCACTCATGAGGACAAAGCGCAATTTAACATTCCTCAGCCTACTCCCAGGGCTGTTCAAGAATAACTTCTATTATAATCAAAATAAGAACCAGCTTTATTATCACCGGCATGTATCCTAAAACCTGTTGAATTAACAACAGTAGTTCAATGTAATACATGATAATATAGAAAGGAAAAAGTAAATCAATAACAGCAAGCATATATGCATATTGAATCAGTGATAAAATAAAGAACTAATACAGACAAAAAGAGAGGCAGTGTTCTTGGATTCAATGTCCATTTATAAATGGAATGGCAGAGGGGAAGAAGAACTTCAAGAATCACTGAGTGTGTACCTTCAGGCTTTTGTACCTCCTTCTGGACCATAACAATAAGAAGAGCGCATGTCCTGTGTGATGGGGGTCCTTCATTACAGACGTCACATTTCTGAGGCACCAGTAATTGAAGATGTCATGAGCGCTGACTTTGTAAGTTTCAGTACTTTCCTTCGGTTTCCTACCGAATTCCACCTGACAGTGATGCAGCCTGACAGAATAGTCTCCGCGGTACCTTTATGGAGGTTTTTGTGTGTTTCTGTTGAGAAATCATATCACTTTAAACTCCTAATGAGATAGAACACTGTCATGTATTCTTTATAGCTGCATTGTTATTTTGGGACCAGGTTAGATCCTCAGACAGTTTGACTCCTTGCAGCATGAAATTTCTCACTCTCTGCATCCCTGATCCCTGTATGAGGATTGGGTCGTGCTGCCAAATCTTACCCTTTTAATTGTTAATGTCTTTTCATTATTTATATTAGTTTGAAGATAGTCATGGGAATGTACATCAAGTCTACAGTTTCGAGATCTATTCTACGGAAAAGGTGATAATTTGTGAAAGAGTGAGAGTTCAGGAAGGAACATGAACAAATGACATGTGGTAGTATTTGATGTGCGTTAAAGTAGGTTTCCAGGAGAAGCACTCTCCTGTTAGTCTGAACGGTAACCTGGCAAATTCAGGGAAAATTGGCCGTTGAGAGATATAGAGGCACTGGTCAAGAAATAAAGGAAGCATATGCAGGTGTCGGAGATCAGGTTCTGGCAAATCACTGGATAAGAATAAAAAAAGATTAATGACACTCTTAAGAGAGAAACCGAGAGGAAAAGCAATGTTAAGAGATGGATCCGGCATGTCAGGGAAATAACAAGAGAGTCTTTAGCTGTATTAGGAGTAACAGTGTGTCTCGAGAGAGAGACTGTCCCACCCCATTGAGATTAGCAGGGTCCATGCGATTTGAGGCACAGGGAATGGGTGGCATCAGGAATCAATTAATTAATACTTTGACTTGGTGTTTACCGAATACAATGTTGTGTTTTCTCAATGAATTATGGAAATTAGTAGATATGCTTTGGAAGACATTCATGTCACCAGAGAGCCGTTATTTGCAGGCTTGCAGTTCATTTAGGTGGATGTATCCTCAGGGCATGACCAACTGCTTTGTGGAAGTTTATTGAAAGTTGTGGGGGCCCTGCTGAAGATATTTGCTTCATATTTGACCAGCTACTTTTTTTCGCATTGTTTAAAAGAGTTGTCAAGTACACGCCAGGGAACTAAAGGCCAGTCATTGTGACACCAGTTGGGAGGAAGTTACTGGAGGGGTTTCTGATGGACTGGACCAACCAGTATTTTTATGGGCAGAGTCTGATTAGCAGGTATTCTTGGAGGCAAATAAAACTGTTACTCAGAATGGAGACTGTTGATTAGTGATGTGCTACAAGGGACAGAGCTGGGAACCTTGTTATTCACAATTTTATTATATTATTTGTATGCAAATGAACAAGACTTTATCAGTAAGGTCAGACATGCTGTTGATGGTGATGAAGGTTATCTGGATTATGGGGAGATCCTGATCATTTGGGGAAGACGGCCACAGACTGGCAAATAGATTACAACACAGATAGATATGTCTTTCAGAGGAGCCTGAAGAGAGGTGGACTATGCACATTTAGAGTCATATCATTCTACAGCTACACAGTCGAGTACAGATCATTAACACATGATCTTTATTCACACAAAATGATATAAGATTAAACCATGCAAAGCCTTGTCATTCTTCCCGTTCAAGGTCGATGCTTTGAGTAGTGTTCTGTTACGTTGCTACACATCGATCAGTAGCACGGGTTGTCACTCAAGTCACACTTTGGAGTGGTTTACAAGTCGTTCCTTCTGATCGTTAATCTGGCAGTTCAAGGTGTTGTGTGTAAAAGCCGACAACAGCAGTCAGCCTGCAAATGAGCCGCGACTTCAAACATGCAAAGGGGATTGAGGCAAAGGACTGGGCAAGGGTGGAGCCACGCACTATGAAGTGCTTTGTGATAACATCGAGGGTATCGCCAAACAGCTATCTGCCACTTGGCTCTCCTGGTACATTTCAGGCTGCAGGAGTACATGCTGATGGACACAATGAAGCTTCTTCTAGCCACGGCAGGGGTGTTCTTCTACTGGAGATGGAGGGGCCGGGTTAGATGAGAAAGCCTCTCTATCATTTCAGTTTTCTGGCCTGATGTTATCATGAGCTGTTGGCTACGACTTTCTTTGGTCGACTTTCTTTCTTTGGCGGGGTGGGGGGTGTTTTTTTTTTTCCTGAAAGATCTTCTCGATTCTCAGCCAAATCTATTGTCTGGTTACCTTATCTCAAAGGTCATTTTTCAGCTTTATTAATCATTTCAGGGATCCTCCCTCTAACTTGACTTTTAAATAGTATTAAAAGAGATTATACTATTAATTTACTTTGTCTTAACGTGAAAGTTTTAAATCACCCTGTGAAACGAAATAAGATTTTTGCCTATATTAAAAAGCTTAAGATGCCATTTTTTTTAACACAAGAAACTTACGTACCAATCTCTGTTAATTCATTCCTTTTTAGCCCGTGGAGAGAATTGTACTTTCACACTTGTTTTTAGACGAAGTCCAGATGAGTTTCGATTTTATAGATAATACAGTTCCCTTTGTTCAACACAAGGTAGTCTCTGGTACTAATGGCCGCTTTGTTATAGTATCAGGGAAGTTAGGGAATAAATTAATTGTATTTGTTAATGTATATACCCCAAATATAGATGACCCAGGATTCTTTGAACTTCTTTTTTTCCATTTCTGCCTGATTGAATTTGTACTGATTGGTGACGGCAGGAGATTTTAATTTTTGGTTAGATCGAGTTTTAGACTGGTCATCTTGTAAACAAGCAAAACTTAATAAGTCAGCATTGCTTTTGCATTCGTTTCTAATAAAAGGCGATATTGTTCATATATGGCGCTTTCGACATCCAGTAACTAAAGAATATTCGTTTTTCTCTGATGTTCATCATTCGTATTCCGGAATTTACCTTTTTTTTATTGATAGCCAAATGATTCCACTAGTTCCATCTTATGAATATAAAGAGATTGCTACCTCTGACCATGTTGCTGTGGTTTTATCTTCAAATCTTCCTGGTTTTCCTCAAACAAACAGATTCTGGCGTTTTAATCTAACTTTGTTACCTGACAAGGATTTTCTTAAAGTTCTTGGAGAGACAAATTATTTTCTTTTTTGAAGAGAACACGACGGAGGATACTTCGAGCCCTGTTATATGGGATGCCTTTAAGGCATATGTTAACGGACAAGTCATTCCTTTTACTGCAAGCGTTAATAAAAAAGCTAACGAAGAGAGAATTAATTTCGACAGTCAGCTAAAGCAATTAGACCAAGAATAGGCCTTGGCTTCAGATCCTATTCTATACAAACGACGGGTCGAAATTAAACCTGAGTATGATATTTAATTAACATATCCTATTGACACTCAAATCCTAAAGGATAAAAGTCAATTTGATATTCATGGAGATAAAACAGGTAAAATATTACCTAACCGAATTTAAACTTCTGTTGCTGAACGACAGATCAAAGAAATTTGTAAAGCTAATGCTGTCAGGAGAACTGATCAGTTAGAAATAAATGTTACCTTTAGATAATTTTATTCTAAACATTATAGTTCTGATCCTTCTACTGATAATACTGTAATGAATAATTGTTTAGACCAATTAAATATTCCTACGCTTTCTGTGGATAACCGAAAACTGTTAGATCAACTGATATCTCATGAACAAAATGCTGAGGCTGTACGCTCACTGCACTCCGGGAAGGCTTCAGGTTCTGACGGATTTTCAGGAGAATTTTAAAAGGCTTTTTCTAGACTGCTTCTACCCCATTTATGTTCAGTCTTTTCGGATTCTTCAGGTTGGGTAAATTGCCACAATCCTTTTATGAAGCTTGAATTTCGCTTATCATTAAAAAGAATAAGAACCCAACTGAATGTTCTTCATTCAGACAAATCTCCTTACGTAATGTTGATACTAAAACCCTATCAAAAGTTCTGGCTCGGAGGATTGAAAATATCTTACGATCTTTCATTTCTGACGATCAGACTGGATTTATTAAAAATCGATGTTCCCATTTTAATATCCGCCGGTTATTACAAGTTACCTATTCTACTTCTAATGATATATCCGAGTGTGTTATCCTTAGACGCTGAGAAGGCTTTTGATCGGGTTGAATGGCACTATTTATTTAAAATTTCAAAAAATCAATTGAAACACAGATTTAATTCTGGGCCCAAATTTACTCAATGAATTAAATTACTTTATTTATCTACTTCTTCTCGAGTTCTTACTAATTCTCAGAGTTCTCAACCGTTTAACCTTCAACGTGGAACCAGACAAGGCTGTCCTTTGAGCCCTTTGCTCTTTGACCTGTCCTTAGAAGCCTACCCACAACGTTTGACTTTATGCAGGTGACTTATTGCTTTTTTTCGAATGTCGAGACTTCGTGACCTTGTACACTTTCTCAACTTATTTACTTATTTGTGTGTAACAATTACAAAGAACTATAAATACCACTTAAAAAAAATGTTCTTACTTTATTAAATTATATAAAAGGAACATTATCAAATTGTTCGCCTCTTTCATTTTTCTTTTGATTGGCCGAAATAATTATATTAAAATGTATATTTTAATTAAATTTATATAACTCTGCCAGGCCCTACCCTTCTATATTCCTAAATACTTTTTTGATTCACTTGACTCCATTTTACCCACTTATAAACTTCCTCGACTAAATAACGTTCATCTCCAGTAAGTTAAAAAGAATGGAGGTTTAGCTTTACCAAATTTTAGGTTTTCTAATCGGGCAGTTAATATGCGGAATCTTACGTTTTGGTAATGTTATATTAATCATGAGGATTATCCAGGGAGGGTTTCTTTAGAAGTTAACTCGGTTAATAATTTTTCTATCAGCTCTCTTTATGGATCTTCATTTCTTTTATCTTTAAGTAAAATAACTGAAATTGTGGTAGTTAAACATACCTCGAGAATTTGGATAAAATTCAGAAAACACTTTGGTTTATTGAGATTTTTCCTTTCTAGTCCCATTTTTCATTATTGTTTTTAAGCCCACTGTGACTGATGCAGTTTTTTTTTTAAACATTGGGATAGATTGGGTATTAAATGTTTCCAGGATCTGTGCGTTGGAGGAAGTCTTTCTTCGTTCGAACAATAGTGAACTAGATATAGTTTACCATTAAACCACTTTTTTGTATTTACATATTAGAGAATTTCTGCCATCTCAATTATATACATTTCCTAATAATCCTAATAAGAACTTATTAGATGAAATTCTTAATTTGATACTTTTTTGAGTGGTTCAATATCCAATATTGATGATATACTGCTAGAAATAAGAAATAATTCTTTAGATAAAATCACAAATCTTTGGGAACAGGATTTACAGATTTCAATTTCTGAAGAAACTTGGAATGAATTTTTTAAACTGGTTATTACTACATCCTTATGTGCCCGTCATTCCCACTTACAATTTAACGTGGTCCATAGGTCTTATATGACAAAGGATTAGCTATCTTTTTGTTTTTATATGGATATAACTCCCTTTTCTTTTTTTTTTCTTTTTGCTTGCTTTTTGTATAGTTTTATTTCATGGGCCTATATGAAACTACAAAAATGGTTGCAGTGCCATGACTTCCGGTTTCTCCTTGAACTCACTTCCTTCTTCCGGGTTCATGAGTTCACTTTTTTTTAAACATGTGTTAACTGTAATAAATATTGTCAATATGGATAGGATTATTAATTTTGTTTCTTGGAATACTAATGTTTTAAATCATCCGATCAAACGGGAAAAAAATATTCAAAGTATTCAATAGAATGAATGCTAATGTTATTTTTGTGCAGGAGACTCATGTAAGGAAGGTGGATAGTTTTTTTAGGTTTTGGCAGGGCCAAAAGTATCACGCAAATTCGAAAGCCATTGTAAGAGGTGTTTCTATTTTTATAAACTCATCAACTTCTTTTATACATCATGAAACAATTTCAGATCCACAAGGTTGATTTTTGTTTATTACTGCTCTGCTTTTCAATCAAAAATTTGTTTTAGTTAACGTTTATGCTCCAAATACTGATTGTCCTGAATTTTCTAAATGCTTATTTACATCTTTTCCTAATCTGTATCAATATAGACTGATAAGGGGTGGGGATTTTAACTGCTGTTTAAACCCTGTGATGGATAGATCCAAGCCTACCCAAACTCTTCCGAATAAAACGGCTTCTCTTATTAACTCTTTTATGATTGATTCAGCTATTTGTGAAATTTGGCGTTTTCTACACCCTAATGACAAAGAGTTTTCATACTTTTCTCATGTTTATCATAATTACTCAAGAATTGATTACTTTTTCATTGATCACCATTTACTCACAGATGTTAGTGATTGTAAATATGACTGTATTACCATATCTGATCATGCTCCCCTGAAGTTATCTATTAAAATAACGGATTCATATATCAATACTAAATTTTGGAGGTTTAATCCTATTTTATTGCAGGATTTAGGCTTTGTTAACTTTATTAAACAACAAATTGATTTGTTTTTCGCAACAAATTCTACAGTAGAGATCTCTAGTGGAATTTTGTGAGATACTTTTAAAGCATATATTCGTGGACAGATTATTTCATACTCTGCTGGAGTTAGGAAACGAACTAATTCTAAAATATTAACATTAGTTGATAAAATCAAAGCAATTGATAAAATTTATTCAATGACTCCTAGTAAAGAACTTTATAAAGAAAGAGTGGAACTTCAAATGGAACATAGTTTATTATTATCCTCTTCGATTGAAAGTCAGTTAATTAAATCAAAAACTCAATTCTATATGCATGGAGATAAGTCTGGTAAATTATTGGCTAACCAATTGAAAATTGTTTCGGATGAACGACAGATTACTAGAATTCGTAAACAAGATGGTTCTCTGACGATCGATCACAAAGAGCTAAATAGAGCCTTTCAAGATTTTTATAACTCATTATATCAACAGAATTCACTAAGGACTCTTCTATAACAAATGAATTTTTAAGGAAATTGAATATTCCAAAAGTAACTGTTGAGGATAATGTAATTTTAGATACACTTATTACGGAATCTGAAATAGAAAAGGCTATTTCTTTAATGAATTCTGGTAAAGCTTCTGGTCCAGATGGTTTTCCTGTAGAATTTTTAAAATGTTTCTATCCTATACTTTCTCCTTGGCTTTGTAAAATTTTTGAAGGTGTATTAAGTGTAGGTAAACTATCACAATCTTTTTCTGAAGCTTCTATTAATTTAATTCTTAAAAAAGATAAAGACCCTACTGAATGTGCATCCTATCGACCTATATCCTTATTAAATACGGATTTTAAGATTTTCAGTAAAATTTTGTCTATTAGATTAGAAAATATTAAACCTCGAATTATTTCTGAAGATCAGACTGGATTTATTATAAATCGCTATTCTTCTTTTAACATTAGAAAATTAATTAATATTATTTATACTTCTTCATCTAAAATTCCAGAATGTGTTATTTCTTTAGATGCTGAGAAAGCATTTGACAGAGTTGAATGGCAATATTTATTTACTACAATGCAACAATTTAATTTTAGTTCAAAATTTATATCATGGATTAAATTAATATACCATAAACCTTTAACATCTGTTTTTACCAATAATCAAAGATCCCCTTTTTTTCAGCTATTTCTTGGTACAAGGCAAGGTTGCCCTTTAAGTCCTTTACTATTTGACATTGCTTTAGAACCGTTGGCTATAGCTATTCGTGAATCACCTAATATTCTGGGTATTACCCATGGGGAGAGGACGTATAAAGTATCAT
Source organism: Hypanus sabinus (assembly GCF_030144855.1). Classification (NCBI taxonomy): domain Eukaryota; kingdom Metazoa; phylum Chordata; class Chondrichthyes; order Myliobatiformes; family Dasyatidae; genus Hypanus; species Hypanus sabinus. The sequence goes on along the minus strand of NC_082706.1, from coordinate 59,806,003 downwards.
TGTACGCTGATGATTTGTTATTATATATATCTGACCCTGAAAAATCTATCCCTGCTATTTCGTCTTTGCTTGCTCAATTTAGTAATTTTTCTGGTTATAAATTGAATTTTAACAGGAGTGAACTATTTCCATTAAATATGCAAGCTCCAATTTATAAACATTTAGCATATAAAATTGTTACAGATTATTTTACATACCTAGGTATTAAAATTATTTAAAAAAAAAGATCTATTTAAGGTTAACTTTTTACCTTTAATTGATCAAATTAAGCAACTTGCTATTAGGTGGTCTCCACTATCTTTGTCATTGGTTGGTAGAGTTAATGCTATTAAGATGATGATACTACCTAAATTCTTATATTTATTTCAAACATTACCAATTTTTATTCCTAAAGCTGTTTTTGATAGTATTGACTCTAAAATATCTTCTTATTTGTGGCAGAACAAAAATCCTAGATTGGGTAAAAAATTTTTACAGAAGCCTAAGAAGGAGGGCGGCTTGGCTTTACCAAACTTAAGATTTTACTATTGGGCAGTTAATATACGGTATTTAATATTCTGGACACAAAAATGGACTATAGCTACTTGCCCACAATGGGTAAATTTGGAATGTAAATCTGTGCAAGATTTTTCATTGATTTCAATCTTATGATCTTCACTTCCTTTTTCGTTATTCAAATTGAATAAACAGATAACTAATCCTATAGTCAGATATACAATACGAATTTGGTTTCAATTTCGTAAATTTTTTGGTTTGAATACATTTATTTTATCATGTCCTATAATATCTAATTATTTTTTCGGCCTTCATCTATGGATCAAGCTTTTCTTTTATGGAAAACAAAAGGTATAACATGTTTTCGTGATCTATTTCTGGATGATAACATTATGTCCTTTGAACAGCTATCTAATAAATATAATTTACCTAAAACCCATTTTTTTAGATATTTGCAAGTTAGAAATGTTTTGTATAATGAGTTACAGTCTTTTTCGAAAGAATTTCCATTGGACATTACAGTTAGAATTTTAGCTCTTAATCCTTATCAAAAGGGGTTAGTAGCCATCATTTATAAGATGATCATGAATTTACTGTATCAGAAAAAAAATTAAGAAGGAATGGCAAGAAGAGTTGCATTGTCCTATACCTACTGAGCAATGGGAAGAAATTTTATTATTGGTAAATTCGTCCTCTATTTGTGCTAAACATGCCCTAATACAATTTAAGGTTGTACATAGAGCTCATATGTCTAAGGATAAACTGGCTCGATTTTATTCTCATCTTAACTCAACCTGTGATAGATGTCATTCTGATGTAGCTTCATTGACTCATATGTTTTGGTCTTGTCCTTGTTTACAAAATTATTGGAAAGATATCTTCAGTATTATTTCAAAAGTCTTAAATATTAATTTTCAACCGCATCCTCTTACTACAATTTCGGTTTCCCAATTACGGATAATAATCGTCTATCTGCTTCATCTCAACGAATGATTGCATTTGTTACATTAATGGCTAGAAGATCTATTTTATTGAATTGGAAAGAAATTAATGCTCCAACTGTATTTCAGTGGTTTTCTCAAACTATTTCTTGTTTGAGTTTAGAAAAAATTAGAAGTGTGGTTTTTGAACCTTCAGTTAAATTTGAAGAAACTTGGAGACCTTTTATTCAACATTTTCACATGAGTTGAATAGTCTTTTCCTAAACCTTACTTATATTATCCTTAATCAATTGGATGAAGGTTCGGAGTTATTGGCACTACTGTATATTTACTTAATATTATTCAATGGCCCATGTTGGTTAGTGTTTTTTTTTTGCCTTTTTTTCTCACTTTTTCTTGGGGGGTTTTCTTTTTTCTCTCTCTTTTTAATTCTTTGTTCATTATTGATCTGGGTTTGAGAGGTTATATATTTTTATTATTACGTATCTGAATGTCTATTTAAACTATTAATTATGTACTCTCAAACATTTTGTTTCATGTTTCATTTATGTTTGTTTAAAACTAATAAAAAGATTTAAAAAGAAAGGAAGGATATAACTCCCGTCTATGATGGGTGTAACAATGGAGAAGCTTAATTCATTCATATGTTTTGGACATGTCCAAGTCTTGAAAATTATAGGAAGGAAGTATTCCAAAAGGAAGTATTCCAAACAAGTATTCTCTTATGGCTAGGATGGAGCTCCTGCTTAAATAGAAGGATGCTGCTCGACTTAATGTTATGGTATGCTTAAATATAGAAAACATTCGATTTACAATTTCTGAATCTAACCAGGATTTTCAAAATTTGTGTTACTTTCAAAATCTTTGATTTCCCGTTAAAGTACAGATGATGGTTAATAACATGTTTCACTATATGTTATATATAGAGAGGAAAGCAAAACATGGAGTGGGGAGGCAAGTGGAGATTGCAAGTTGGGAAGAGGTTTAGGGAAGATCACCATGCAAATCGGTAGGTTTATTTAAAAAAAATCAGCTAGTCTGAATGTGTTTTGTGAGCCCTCCAACCTGCCACCGTCCTTGTCTTTCTCGGGTCAGCTGTCACCTGAATGCGCCAGGGATGATAGTGGAGGGTTTTCCAGGGAAGGCGAGTGGCGTAGGATTCAGGAGGGTTTACGAATTAGTGACTGGTGTAGGATTAGAAGGGTTATCACAGATGGTGAGGGCTGCAAGGATCGGAGGTGTTAACAGAAATGGGGAGAGATGTAAGAGTTGGAAAGGTTTTCACGGGGTGGTGGGGGTGGGGGTGTGTGGAGGAATGCTTCTCCACCACCGGGGAAAGGTACATCGCTTGTCGTACCAAAATGCATTCCTGTCTGTAACCAGCTGGAACCTATATTGTATCAAGTGGTTTGTTAATAATGTTCGTGCAACATGATGCTGATGGAACTTGAGCACTTTTGACTGCAGACCCTGAGCTGTGTTACTGCAAGAATGCCAAATACTCTGATTCAGCAGACAAACAGAATGCACCCTGTCCTTGAACTTTTGTCGATAGGAGTGACTGTACTGACTGTGTGTGTGTTTTGGACAAAACTATTATCAGCTCTTCTGCATTGCTGTTCGTCGCCTCTGCAAGTAAAAATAAAACACCAGATTGATCCACTCTGAGTTAATTGTTGTTGGTTGGAAGACGTAGTGAAAAGGTGCTTTCACACCATCTCCTTCCTGGACACCCACTCTTACCTGCATCCGCAGCTTCCTCTGCATCACTTCGTCATCTCACCACAACACCACTCGTCGTAGTAAATGAAATACCCGTTACGTCCACTGAGTCTTCTTCACCATACGATCATGCCTACTCGATATTCCCTCTAAGGTCCATACTGCTTCTTTCTATACGTCACCATTGACACCCTTATTAGTTAAAAACACACCATTTACTTACTTAAAGCCCATTACGCCGCTGGTGTTTCGGGCAGCAACAAAGTGGTTCACAAGAACGTTGTCTGGTATAGAGGCACGAGCTACTGTGTAAGGAGAGTTCAGACAAACGCGGGCTGTGTACTCTGGTGTGAAGGAGGTTCAGGTTGACCTGAAAGAGCTTTATCAGATTACGCGAGGTATATAGAGAATAGATAGCTGCGATTTTAACCTTCCGTGTCAAAATTTCTAATCCAAGAAAACATGCATTTAGAGAGATGAAGAAATTTGAAATTCACTGCCACTAACGGCTCAGAAGCCAAGTCAACGGGTTTATTTGAAACAGAGTCTGACGAAGTGAAGGCGAATGATGGGGTTGAGAAGGAAAATAAAAGACACTGAGACAGGTACAGCAGATGGAATAGACTCCAATAGGGTTCTTCTCTGGCCTGGAGCAGTGGGGCTGAACACCGGTTCGTTTTACACTCTCAGACCTTCATTGAGTTCTCATCCGTATATGTTTTACAAAAAATAAATTGAGATGTTCAAGTTTAACGTAAATTTATTATCAAAGTGTGTTAATCTGATGCTATCCAACAATTATTTTTCTTGTTAGAAAAAGTAACACCATGCTCACACGCAGCCTGGGGTAGGGAATGGGACCAATTACAGGGAGGGAGGTGTTGGGTGAGTCTGCAACGGTGTGAAGGAGCCTTAACTCCAAGCACCTCATTCCCCTTTTCCCATCTCACACCACTGCATGTGCTTGTGTGTGTGTATGTGAAAGAGAGAGACCTGTCTGCTCACTTCACCCTCCATCAACGATGACCCCTCTCCTCCAACACACTCACATGTCTGTGCACACTGCAGTCTCTGTGGGCACAAATAATACATTAAAAAATTGCTCTCCCTCGTGTACCAACTCGTTAGCCACGCTTTAAACTGTATATTCTTCCTATTCCAAGCTCGTGTCACAAGTGGGAGTCCTGGGAACAAACCGCTGGACAAGATTCCCTTTAAATTAGCACTTCACTCCCTGAACCCCCTTTACAGAACCTCGTTACTCTACCAGCTTATATTATCAGTACCTACATGGACCACGATCTTCACTGATCACCCTCCTTAGGAAAGCTGACTACCCGAGATGTCCAAGACAATATACCATCCTGGAGCCTCATTCTCACTCGCAGAACATACAGTCAGTTCCGTTTGCTAACAAATCACCTATGACTACAGCTCACATCTTCTCCAACTTTCCCTTCTCAATCTCAGAACAAGACTAAGTGCCAGAGACCCTAATGCTGCGACATTCCTTTGCTAGGTCATCCCACGGTCCCAAAGAGTATCTGAAGTAATATATGTGTTGTTCAGATGGGTGGACACAGGGGTAAACGGTATTTTCTGTTTTCCACATTTCTCTTTCCGACTGTCACTCAGTTTCCTGTGCCGTGCACCTTGTGTGCAACTACGTCTCTACCTACTACTCTTCCAGCCTCCCGAATGATCTGGAGTTCATCAGGTTCCAGCTTCAACTCCTTAATGTGGGCTGTTTTGAGCTGAAGCTGGAAACCCTTCTCACAGGTGTAGTTATTAGGGACGCAGGAGAGTCGCCTGCCTTCCCACATCCTGCAAGAGGATCTTTCCACTATCCTGCCTGGCATCTCGACTGTTCTAACTGAGCAAATGTCAAGAAGGGGCAAAAAAAAATCTACCTACAGGATAATTTTGCCTTCTCTGATTTAAGGTTGTCTTCACTGAAACCTCAAAGAGGTGAAGCCTCAAAGACTCCAAGCCAGCTCTGTCCACTCGAACACTGACCACTGTACTTACTCTTGCCCAACTTTAAGAACCTCTTGATAATCAATCCTGCATGCTGATTGGCAACTGCTGTAATCTCAAAAATAACCTGCCCTGAACCTTTGCCGTTAATAATCGATTGGCAAGCCTCAGTGAATTATGTCCTCTTAAACTTCTGCTCTCTACGATTAGTGATAGTTCAAACATCCGACGGACTACACAAGGTTGAATGACTCATTGAAACCCATCCCATTTTCAGAGCCCTCACCTCAGTGTGAACCCGCCACTGTCTTTGCAGCCATGTATAAGTGTGTGAATGCCTGCCCACGGTCTAAGCAGATCAACGACCTCTCACTGCTAAATACATTCTGGTGTGTAGGCAGGCATGATGAAAGTGTGAATTCCTTCCCAGTCCAAACAGATTAACAATTACTACCCAGTGCGAACTCGCTGATGTTCATTGAGTTGAGATTACTGAGTGAATTCCTTCCCGCAGTGAGAATTTGAACAGTCTCTCCGATGTATTTACTCTCAGAATGTCGTTCAATTCCGGACTGAAAGTAATATATTTGAATGCAGACAGCATAAGAAATATAATGTATTATCTTGACATTCAAATACAGATGGCAAGTATGAGGTTGTGGCCGTCCCTGAAACATGGCTAAAGGATGGCTGCCATTGGGAGCTGAACATCCAAGGATATGCGGTGTTTCGCAAAGATTGTTTAGCAGGCAGAGGGGGTGTTGTGGCCTTGTGTATAAAAATAATATTAAATCATTAGAAAGGGATGACATAGGATTGAAAGGTGTATAGTCCCTATGGTTAGATGTAAGAAATGGCAACAGTAAAAAGACCCGAATGGCAGTTGTATACAGGCCTGCAAACGGCAGCCAGGACGTGGATTATAAATTACCGCAGGAGATAGAAAAGGCATGTCAGAATGGCCTGTCATGATAATCGTTGGGGATTTTAACATGGAAGAGAATTAGGAATAAAAACAGGCCAGTACAGCCACTCAAGAGACAGTTTGTAAAATGTCTATGAGATGGCGTTTTAGAACAGCTTGTTATTGAGCCCATTCGGGGATCGGCTACGCTGGATTGGGTGTGGTGCAATCATCCAGAGTTGAGAAGAGAGTTTAAGGAACAGTGATCAAAATATGATCGAGTTCACTTTGCAATTTGAGAAGGAGAAACTAAATTCCACCCTGTCCCCTCTGTTATACAGTGACTGACCTGTCCCAACTGGTACAATCCATGAGTGTTATACAGTGACTGACCTGTCCCCACCAGTACAATCCCCCAGTTTTATACTTTGACTGAACTGTCGCCACAAGTACACTACCCAGTGTGATACTGTGATTGACGTGTCCCCACCAGTACTGTCCCCTGTGTAATATAGTGATGGACCTGTCCCCACCTTTACAGTCCAGCAGGGTTAAACAGTGTCACTGTCAGACGGGTCAGCAGATGTCGTCTCTCCGGCTGTCTCCTACTCATACCTGCAGTCACTGTCAGACGGGTCAGCAGATGTCGTCTCTCCGGCTGTCTCCTACTCATACCTGCAGTCACTGTCAGACGGGTCAGCAGATATAGCGGTTGTGGTAAAGTGGAGGCAGAGATGGAAGATGAGAGACTATTCTGGGCTCTTTCGGTCAATCCGACTGTCTCCTCCGCTCCCCGCCTCTGTCTCTCTGTGCGGTGTATAAAAGGTGATAACAGCAGTAAGTTTGACACTGAGCAGTGACCTGAGTGAAGCAGCGTCATGCCTGCCAGACGAGAAGGAGGAAAAGGTCTGGGCAAACGCGGAGACAAGCTGCACCGTCAAGGGCTCTGTCATAACATCCAGGGCATCACCAAATCGGCCATCCGCCGTCTGGCTCGTCGTGGCGTCGTCTGGCGTATCTCCGGTCTGATCTAAGTGAAGACCCGTGGGGTGCTGAAGGGTTTCCTAGAGAATAGGATCTTGGATGCGGTCACCTAAACTGAACATGCCAAGTGCAACACGGTCACTGCCATGGAAGTGGTGTACGCTCTGAAACGGCAGGGCCGCACAGTCTATGGTTTCCGCGACTGAAAAACTCCCTCTTCCTCCCGAGCACAAAACAAAGGCTCTTATAAGAGCTACCCACCGCTTCACAAAGAGAGCCGTGCCCATTTACTTTTTTACTTTTTCCACTATTTACTTTTTTGTGGAGATATTCTGATGCGTTACATTTTAATACAGATTCATCCGTTCCGCTTGAAATCTGCAATTCTACCTTTCCATTTGGTGAATTCCTCAAAATCTCAGTCAATGCAAGTCACAGGCATCCGTCGGTCTCGTGAGACCGTGGATTTGCCTTGGAAAGTTTTTCCAGTGTGCAGGCCTGGGCAGTGTTGTATGGGAGACAGGCAGTTGCCCAAGCCTCAAGCCTTCTCCTCTCCACTGAAGTTTTCCAAGTGAAGGGCACTCGGACCCATGCAGCTTGGCACCACTGTCGTCACAGAGCAATGTGTTGTTAAGTGCCTTGCTCAAGGACACAAACACGCTGCCTCAGATGAGGCTCGAACCAGTGACGTTCAGGTTACTAGTTTGGTGCCTTATCCACTAGGCCACGCGCCAACACTAAATACAATTAAAATCAATCGTAATCCTCTTCTTTGCCCTCACTTCGTGAAGCGATTCTGTAATTATGCGTATATTCAAATCCAAATAATTGAGTAAAGTAAGCTTTACATTTCTTATTAACTGAAACTGAAACTCAAATCGGTTACACTGGGGTGAAAAAAGCTCTCAAGCACTGCTGCTGTTTGCACTGGCGGGCGGACGTTTAAGTTTACTCCGGCGCCAATTACACTCTATTCTGATTGTCTGTAATCCGACAGTCATTTGGTTGTAAATTAATCGCCGCCATCCTTCGGGAAATGAATGAAGGACAGAACCATTAGCAACATCTGGACTCCATTCATAGGCACCTGATGTTTAGGCAATCAGAGGCTACGGGACGGCCCTTCTCCAGCAGTATAACACCCTGTCCAGGAGCCCGTTTCGACATTCTCGTCGCTACATTTCATCTTGTGTTCTCACGTCTGAAGCAGAATAGCCAGGACCAAACAGACTAGTCCGGTGGAAAATGGACTGGTGGAAAAGCTCCCCGCAAACACTTGGCGACCAAAACAGCGCGGAAGAGCGCTCCTGCCACCGGCGGAGTGAAGAAGCCTCATCGCTACTGGCCCGGCACCGTGGCTCTGAGTGAGATCCAGCGCTACCGGAAATCCACCGGGCTGCTCATCCGCAAACTTTCCTTCCAGCGTCTGATCAGGAAAATCTCTAAGGATTTCACAACTGATCTGCGTTTCCAGAGCTCGGCATCATTGCGCTGCAGAAGGCCAGCTAGGCTTACTGGGTTGGGCTGTTTGAGGACACTAACCTGTGCGCCATCCATGCCAAGCGAGTCGCCATCAGGCTGAAAGACATTCAGTTGGATATTGGCATTCGCGAAGAGCGCTCGTAAGCGGAGTCTCTATCCCGAACACAGAATTTTTTTTAAGAGCCAGTATCTTCCTGCTCACTTTATTATTGTGGCGATACACAATATCCCACTGACCTCCTGCTGAAGGGGCTTAGGTAATGTTGAATGGGCCTTTTCGGTTTTCCACACAAGTTCCTACACATCAGATCTTCCATGGGCTGTTCAGGTTTTCCATTCACCATTCACTTCTTCCTCACACAGCTGGGGCGGCTGCCGCAGTGTCGTTGGTACCAACATATATCTGACTTCTGGTTGCTTTCCCTCCCGTACCAGGATGTCATGCACCCGGTCAAAGATATCCCGGACGCTGGCATCCGGGAGGCAACAAACCATGCGTGTGTTCATGTCACGTCCACAAAATCTCCTGTCTGCTCGCTTGACTATAGGGTCTCCAATGACGGCAGCTCTCCTATTCTCCGTCCCATCCTTCTGCACCGCAGGGTCAGATTCAGTGCCAGAGGCCCTGCCACCGTGGCTCACAGCTGGTCGGTCGTCCTTGACAACAGTATCCAGGACGGTAAGCTTATTATTCAGGGGAATGGCTGCAGGGGTGTTCTGCACTACCTGTGTACTCAGTGCCCAACAATGCGTGCATGAGGTGCATTTCCTCCTGCAAAAATTGTTAGCCTCACATTTACCTTTATTTCCTTAGCAACTCTTCCCTCCTAAGCCTGTGATGCCGGAAGTAATCTAAAGTCACTAATGGAGAGTTTCTAGTTTTTTAGCTATAAACCTTCTTAACCATTGAGCCCTGGCTCTCAGCAACCTCAATCCAACCCTCGCATCGCCGCTGTTTTTTTTTTAACTTGGGAGAAAATCCAAACGTACATACTCTTTCCGTCAAAAAAAAAAGCGACAATGAATTCCGATTTTAATGCCCCAAGCTAGAATAGTCTCACGCTAATCGCTAAGCTACGTGAAGCCCCAAACTGCAAGTTACCAAAACACGTATCTACTTACTCTTTCAAGTCATTTGCAAATATCAGAGGAAGCTGGGTTTCAGGATAGATCTCTGGGAAGCGCTCCATCCGTTGCCAGTCCCATGCTCACCAGGCAAGACAATTCCAAATCCAGGGAGCCGAGTTTCCAACAATCCCATACCTTCTGACCTTATGGATGTGTCTATTGTGGGGGCAGTTGTCAAACGCCTCCTTCAATTCCGAACACAGAGAATCACCAGTCTAGCCTCATTAATTTGTTCTGTCACCTCCTCAGAGAGTCAACCAGGTTCGCAGAGCACGGCCCCCTCCTCACAAAGCCAATTGACTGTTTGTAATTTGGCTTCTCCAAATATTTGTCAAACCTATCGCTACGGATCCACTCAGAAGGTTTGGCCTCCATTAATGCCAGAAGTCACTGTCTTAAAATACCGAAGATTATTCCTACTACCTATTAGCCTTCTTAACTAAGCTTATATTTAAAGTTTATATTTGGATATTTACCCTATTACGATTAACATTAACGGACCAACCAGTGAAGGGTAGACTCTGACTGATGGACTGAGATTGATTCCGCAATTCAGCTTCATCTAAAGTGTGTAGTATCTGAATATAAACTGCTGCTTCTTTCATCATCTTTCTAGTCATATAAATAATAACATTCTCAATCGTGATTGTTTACAGAGACCCTCCAATTTCGCAGTTGCATGATTTGGAAATTAACTGAACCTTTGTTCCATTGAGTATCAAGTGTCTATTTCTGCGTTTGCAATCTATCACACTGTACTCTTCAACCGTTATTCGCTTTTTCGTTGTCCGGACTCGGTTCTGTGTTGCACAGCCGAATATTGATACTGACGAGGATTAGATCAATCACAAACCAATAAAATTCTGCAGATACTACAAATCGAAAATGCTAGAGCAGCTCTGCAGGCCAGGTAGCATCGATGGAAAAGAGTAAACCTCCGACACTTTGAGCAGAGACCCTTCGGCAGAACTGGATTTGTTTTCTCTCTCCAGTCCGGCTGCCTCAGCTGATGAATTCCTCCAGAATTTTGTGTATGATTAGACCATATCAGTTCCCATTTCGCTTCAGCGTGTCCTTTATTATTGGGTTCACAACATCTCCACTCTCACCCACCTCCCATCATCTCTTTCTCTGAGAGCTAACATTCTGAAACTGAAAGTTAGCTCAAACGAGAAGGAGAAGAGGAAAATCTACAGGTAGAGACAGAGGAACTAAAGAGCGTGAAGGAAAGGATAGTTTAGGATGAGAGCAGGACTGATGTATACCAACGAAAGTATGCTCCAGGAAAACACAGCTTTGCCAGAATCGGGAAGAAGGGGTGACAGGATCGACTCAAGCTTCAGTTTTAGCGTAGCCGGAGGTCAGATGAAAAGGGGAATTCACTGGGATGCTGAGGCCAGTGATGTCCTTGGGATTGGCCGTGAACAACTGTTTTGTAACTCTAAGACATCACACACAAAATGCTGGAGCATCTCATTTGACAGGAAACAACTTTGGAAAAGAGTAAACTTTCAACGTTCCGCACCGACAGGCTTCATGAGGACGCCGATTTTGTGTGTGTTGTTCTGTATTTTGAACATCAGCAGATCTTTTCATCCCTCGTTTGTAACTCTGTTCACCATATTGTTTCATTTACTTGTAACGCGCATTAAGGTTTCACTTCAAATGTAATGTTATTTAACGTTCGCTGCTGACACAGCGGTTTCTCTGTTGCAGCAATGTTTGTATGTTTGTGTTATCGCTGGAGATAACAACATGCATGTCAGTCAATAAGTGATTGTAGCTCTGTCTGGTGATTCTGGAAGCAGTTGTTTTCGCGGGATTTTTCGAGAGAGAGAGAGAGAGAGAGAGAGAGAGAGAGAGAGAGAGAGAGAGAGAGAGAGAGAGAGAGAGAGAGAGAGAGAGAGAAAGAGAGGGAGGGAGGGAGAGAGGGAGAGAGAAGACGCGATTGAACAGATTTCTTTGACGGCCGGATGGGGTGGGCTCGGAACGGGAGTCTGAAGGTCGGCGACGCTCAGAGGAGACTGATGGTGAAAAAGGGACACCGAACTGCGTGATGTACAACTTTGTGCACAAACAGTTTTTTATTGAATCTTACGACACGGGACTTTTTTTTTTATATTGTGTTTCTCTACTAACTATATAGTCAATATAGGTGTGATAAAGCTTAATCGTTTAATCACAAATTGTATACTGTTTGTTATTTCTTGGTACTGATTTGTAACTGAGAACATCGCGCAGCATTCACAAAAACGAGATTTCTTAAGTTTGGTCGGACATGGTGTTCTCACCAATATATTAAGCTGCGAGGGAAATCAATTGTTATATACTCACACGTGAGGGTAAGCATGAAAGTTGTTGAACTGGAATAGTGTGCAACATTTATTACTAACGTTTCATGAGTTTCAATATCGGAATCAGTGGGTATGTCACGGCATTCCTGAGTTACTTGCTGAATTTGTTCTGAGTCAGGGTGTAAATACACGTGTTGGTGTAGGAACTGAGAATATGCAGCATGCCCGATGACTCTACTGTGATGTAAATTGGAACCGTGACAGTATAATAAACAAAAATCTTTGAAATCCGTTGATAGATGTAAAATACCACCTGTGTTACCCAGAGCGATATGAAAGTACCGGTTATGCTGAATTGTAAAATGGTGGACTTTCGTCGGTTCTCCATCTCCCGGTCCTTCGCCTTTTCTCCACTCTTTTGTGCCCGGAGCCCCCTACGGGCTCGACTGGCCACTAGAATCCGCCGGACAGTCAGAATATTTAGCAGCAAAATCAGACAGAATGGGACAGAAGGGGATAATATGGGGTGAATCATCCTAAATACCGCCCACGAGGGAGAATTTTTGTAGCTCGGTGTAACAACGCAGTACCAGGAAACGTTATCAATTATTAGCAAAGGTTCCAATGTAAAGCACCATGGGATACATTCCAAAAAGGCCTTCACACTCACTGTCCCGGTAACCACAGCCGCCGTTCTGTTGGTGTAATATTTTGCTATCAGCTTCTCACAGCATATGGTCACAAATCGATCGACGCTGAAAGCGACAGTCAGTCAGACAGATGCCGCAGTGCTCGCAAAAATCAACCAATCATCAAGACTACACATAGTGGTGATGAACAAGAGTGAACGAGGAATATAAATCCAAGCAGTCCACGTCAGCAGCGGCACCGAGATAACGACCAGAAGATCGGCTGCAGCCATTTCCACCAGGTAGCAAGTGACACATTTGGAGAGACCGCACTTTCCCCGGGACAGGATCACAATCGCCACCAGGTACGTTGGAAAAGAGTCAGGAATGAGCAAGTTGAGAAAATACTGAGCAGAAGCCAATGCAACAGCTTTCTTTATTCCTGCATTTAGCGGTAGAACGGTGTAGAGAAGGTGAAGAGCAGGCTGCGACATGGAAGAAGATTTACACATTAAAATTAAATCGATACGACCCGAATACGGATTCCTTTCTGATGAACAAAATGCAAAAAGGCAGCAGAAAGATATCACTCAGTAATCTCATACACAATATTGATTGGAACATTTTCGATCGGCGCCATTCGCGTCTGGTATGAATAAAATGAATAAATCCGGACGCTGATGGCGAGATTCTTGCATTAGGCAATCATCGACTTCCCTGCCACTCCCTGTCAGCGACAGAACAGCCGAAAGACACAACAGAAACAGCAAATCCCGTAACTACTCATCCAGACAAAATAGAATATGTGGGAAAGCAGTTAACATGGATTTTCTTTGAACTCTTTCAGAGTGGCCCCAGACATGATTTTCTCTTTCTCTACTAGCTGAACGGGGCGTAATATTTCCAGCATTTGCCGTGGCTGTTTACTATTCCACCAATTGCCACTTAGCTGCCTTTACAACAGAACAATACCTGCGCTTTAGATTGAGAATTGACGACGTATATTATTTGAATATTTGTATTAAACTTACTTTTCTGCCCCTTTATAAATACCACCTTTTAAAAATAGTGCCATCAGACTTCAACTGACCTCTCTATCTTTGCTGGTAAGTGATCCAGTTACTGGATACGTAACAACTTGGGGATCTCGTCTCCAGGATTTGAAACCAAATTGAAGCCAATGAATCGGGCTTGTAAGTTAAAAACTTGAATCTGGTTACGCAGGTAGCCAGACGGGAAACCAGCAAAGATGGACGTGGGTGAATTTATGAAAAACCCGACTGTGGAGGCGCTAGCGGAGGCCACCAAATCAGACTTGTTAAATTTGGGGAAGGGTTTGAACCTCGCAGAGGTGAAGTTGTCCATGAAAAAGCGGGAGGTGCGAAGGGCCAGAACTCAGTATTACATTGGGAAGAATGTGTTTGAAGCTGAGGTATTGAAAGATATCCCTGAAAAGGTATCAACAAGTGGGACGGCTCAGTTAGAGGCGGAGAAACTAAGGTTGGAACAACAAATTAAGTCCAAGCAGCTATAAGCAGCCGAGAAAGAGAAGCAAAGAGAACAAGAAATTCAGTTAAAACAGCTGGAAGCAGCTGAAAAAGAGAAACAGAGGGAGAGAGAGTATGAGGAAAAAGAGAAACCTTACTATTGTGCCCCTTAATAAATAAAAACTTCTTAAAATAGTGCCATCAGACTTCAACGGACATCTCTATCTTTGCTGGGAAGTGATCCAGTTACGGGACACGTAACATCTCACACGATATGAGGGGAAAAGCCCGAATACTTTCACCCTACTTATATCTTTTATCATTTTGTACACTTCTATAAGGGTTTTGAGTACTGTTCAAACTGTTGGTAAAGTTAAAATTGTAGCAAGAGGTTTTGATAAAATGGCGGGTTCAGTCCTCGTTTCAGTTCAGACAGCGCTGTCGTAACGGCGGTAGAGACTGCAAACGTCTATCGGCTCCCCAAGTGAGACGGATCCACGACCTGTCCATACTATCAGGGAGGCGGAGAATGTAGCCGAGCGGGCTGAGCCACAAGGTGAGCTGGCCGTAATTAGGGGCCGAGATTTCAGAGACAGGGTTCTAACTTTTCTGAGAAGTGATGGGAAAGAGAGGACGGATTTGGAAAGTTCGATTAGTCCCCGTACCCAAGTGAAGAGTGTGAGTTCTGAGTTGGCATCAGCCCTTAGCTCCCTGCTGAATAAGTGGTCCAGTGCGCAGGCAAAGAATTCCCGCCGGAAGCTAAAAATATTCTCTGGAATAACGCATAGCCCCGAGGGGGAAGAGGAGTATGATATGTGGGTGGAGCAGACCTCTCAGTTCTTAGATGAGTGGCAGTTCTTAGATGATTACGTAAAGTGACAGAGATTGTATAAAAATTTGAAGTGGCTTGCGGCTCACGTGGTGAGGGCTATGAAAACTCTCCGACCTTCAGCGACCCTTACCCAGTATCTGGATGTAGAAGAGAGCGCGTTTGGTACAACAGAAAGTTCTAGGGAGCTCATGGCAGTGTTTCAGATTATGCATCAGGAGAAAGGGGAGAAGCTTTCTCCTTGCATTTTTTTCGGCTGGAGAGGCAGCTAAATTGTTTGCGGCGCAGGGGGGGTGGGGTCATTCAGGCGGCTGAGGTGTTTGACTTAAGAATGGACCAGATAGCGAAGGGCGCTTAGTGCCAGGAAATGGTTGCTTGGGATCTCCAGCAGTGCCGTAAAACACGCCCCCCCCCCATCATTAGTTCAGCTGATCATAGAGGTGAGGGAGGAGGAGATCGCATCAGAGGAGCGGGGTGACTCCGTCAGCAGGGTACAGTCCTGAGTAGTAACCTTGTGGGGAAGTGACCGCGGCGATTCAAACCCGGGTAATGGTAAAGGAGATTGTGGCCGAGCTGAGAAATGAGATGTCCTGGGTGTTAACAGAGTGCTCCCCATAAGGGGGCAATCTACGCAGAGGGCTGCGGGCGGCCGGTGCTCCGCGAGGAAAGGTGCACCCGGTGTCGTCTGATATAAATGTGGGGAAGAGGGCCACTTCAGACGGGATTGTGAGCAGCAGGAAACCCCTCGGAGAATGATTCCCCGCGTACCTAAGCAGGGAGAAGTTTCGGGAAACTCAGTGGAGACCCTGTGATGGAACGGCCTGGAGTCTTTGGGGGAACACGTTCCTAGCAATGTACCTAGGAACTTCGGAAAGCAAGCGACCGTATTCATGAAGGCTTAGTGGGACCATGCTCCAGCGTGTCGCTACGGATAGAGGGTATTTATGCTACACCGGGTCACAGATCACGTTGTTGTACCTTTCGTTTTACAACCGGTATCTGAAGCATTTACCATTGACACCATTCAGCGCACTGGAGATCTGGGGTCACAGTGCTGGTGATTATCCATACGACGGTTACTTGTCAGTATAACGGGAGCTCTCGGATGCCGATGTGAGAGTGTCTGAAGTCATTGATACATTAGTGCTGGTTTATACGGACCTCGCTGTGAAGAGCGAAGTTTCAAGTGTGATGAGGACTAACACCCCTCTAGGGAGGAGGATCATGGCGGCCTGCAAGGAGAATGTTGGTGAGAGGTTTCTGGGGGCATTTTCCTTGCACCTGGTGTTTGAAGCTGCTTTGTAGGAAGTGCGGGGCTGCATTGGGCAGGTTACCGAATTTAAACGAGGGACTGTATGGTTAACCCAGTCGAAAGGGTGGTACGGCCCGGGAAAGCAGCGAGTGATGGGGACCCCCAAGTTTTCCATAGTGCCTGAGGGCGAGGCCCTCTTACTGGACGCTCTGCAAGATTACGAGGAGGAGACGGGTTTTCCTGCTGGGATACTGTGGGATACTGTTAAGGTCCGAGCTGCAGAAGCATTTGGTTGTACAGGCGAGCATGATGGCAGTGATTATAGGAACACTACGAAGAGAGAGGTCTCCTTCATGCGGGGACTGCCCCTAGCGCATTTGTTCCTGGTGACGGTAATGCCTACTGTCCCTGTGAAACAAGCCAGGGAGAAACTATTGGAAGAAGTGTGGAAGTTGACTGCTGTGTCATTCAACTTTGGGGACTCTTCGGCGCCGCCGGTCCGGAAAAAAGGTTGGTAGATTTGATGCTGAAGCTTGAAGGTGTCTTTTCCATCGGCAAGTTTGATATGGGTTCCTCCAAGAGCACTCGTCACACTATCCGGGTGAACGAAGACACCCGGATTAGAAAGAGGTAGTGGCGACTGTCCCCTGCAGACGTGAAAGACGTCGGCAGCATTTGTGTAAGTTGAAGGAAGCTGGGATCATCAGTCAGTCCCGAAGCCCCTTTGCGTTCCCAAAAGTAGTGGCCCGGAAGAAGAAGAGGAAGTCAGCATGCTTATGGACTATAAGACTCTGAAAAGGTGCACAGTCCCTGAGCAGTATACGGTCCCGAGGGTCAAAGACGCGCTGGCCTGTCTGAATGGTGCGATGTGGTTTAGTGTGCTGGATTTGAGGAGTGGATATTACCAGATCCCTATGAGTGCGGCCGAAAAAGAGAAGACGGCATTTATATGTAGCCTGGGATTCTTCCAGTTCGAAAAGATGCCCCAGGGCATATCGGAAGCCCCTGCCAGTGCCAGAGGGTCATGCAGAAGTTGATGGGGGATATGAACTTGCTTGAGGTGTTGGTCTATTCGGATGACTTCATAGTATTTGGATCCACCTTGGAAGAACATGAAGCGAGGCTACTGAATGTGTTCGGCTGCCTGAAAGCTGAAGGAATAAAACTTTCCCTGGACAAGCGTCAGTTCTGTAAAACGTCTGTTAGCTATGTCGGAAACATAACGTCCCGGAATGGAGTAGCTACAGACCCGGCTAAGATAAAAACGGTGACCATTTGGCCAACGTCCCAACTGTGAGCGCTCTCCGCTCTTTCTCCGGGTTCTGTGTTTGGTATCGTAGACTCCTGAAGAGCTACGCAAAAGTGAATCACCCATTGAATCAGCTTCTGTGTCGTTACCCTGCCTTGAGGAAAAAAGGGGAGGGGGAGGGACTGGAGGGTTGATAGTATCTTAGCCTTCGGAGCCCTGACCTCGGTTAAACTGGATGCCACAGGCCAACGGTGATTGGCTGCGTTTTCTGCCCATGATTTCCATCAGAATTACCGGTTAAGAAGCCAGAGCATTACTGTGAATGCTCTGTCCCGATGAGTGCATAAGGGACTGAACAGCGACGTGGAGTGTGAGAGCGTTCCTGCCCCTAGAGTGAAGGCCATGTATCAGTTTTCCATCACCGTGAAAGTAGAGGAAATGGAGGGAAAGGGTCGGGTGGTGCATCAAATGTGGGAATCTAATGACGCCAGCCCTCAGGTTCACTGTAACCTGACTGTTGTGAAAAAAATCAGCTGCCAGAGCTAAGTTCCGGGGATGTGGCAGCTGCTCAGCGAGATGATCCGGGCATTGGCATTATTTCGTCCTCATTCGAAAAGGCTCAGGCGGAGAAGAAGAAACACGCTTCGGTGCCCCCATTGCTATGAGAATGGCCTTGGTTGGAGTTGAAGAACAAGATCTTATATCGGGTCACGTCTCCGCCCCCCTGACCGACCTCGGCATTGCCAGCTGGTCCTGCTCGATAAGTATCGGAAGATTGCGTTGAAGCCACTTCTTGATGACGCTGGAGATTTGGATGGTGGACAAGACCTGTCGATTGCTTAGAGTCCGGTTTTACTGGCTTCGAATGAAGTCGGAGGTTAAGGAATACTGAGCCCCTGGACCTAGTGTGTATGCATTTCCTGTCCATAGAACTCGACGATACCAACACGGCTCTCAGTCTTGACGGACCACTACACCTGATATGATCAGGCTTTTCCTACCGAGGACCAGATCGCGTGTACGGTGGCATAATTGTTATGGGTGAAGCATTTAATTTATTGTTGCCTGAGTAGGCGAATACATGGTGATAGGGGACGGAATTTTGAGAGTAAAATATTACACGAGTTACTGGGCATGCTTGGAGTCGAGAAGTCGAGAACCACACCCTAACACCCGCAAGGTGATCCACAGCCAGAGCACAGAGGTTTAATCGGACCTTGGTAGACATGCTTGGGACCCTTGCAATCAGCAAGAAGCGCAGGTGGAGTCAACATATTGGGCACCTGCTTCACAGTTATAAATGCACACGAAGTGAAGCTATTGGGTGCTCGACATATTATCTGGTGCTTGGGCTTGAACCAACGTTGCACATTGACCTTTGTTTTTGGGACTGACGAGCACGAGGGTGACTTACCACCGAAGACTTATCTGAAGTTTGTGTCTGATATGAGAAGAGGGTTGAACTGGATTTACGAATTAGCTGGTGTCGTGGCTGCCAAGTAGAATCAAGGGAATAAGAGCAGGTATGATCAAAAGTTAAGGTTTTCTCAAGTCCTGCCGGCAGACAGAGTCCTCATAAATAATTTCGGGCTACCTGGAAAACAAAAGTTGGCTGACCACTAGGCGGCTACGCCCTATGTGGTGGAGAGTCAGATAACAAACCGATCAGTTTTCCGGGTGAAACCAGAGGATGGGACTGTGCCTGTCAGGATTCTCCATCGGAACTACCTGTTGCCCCGGGTCAAGAAGTGTAGGTAGACTCAGTGTCCGAAATGAAGCGTACACCCTGTAAGAGAACTCTACAGAAACGCGGGGTGACTACATGACCCCCAACGGGCGAGGTTAGGCCAGCCCCACCCTTGACAGCGATACTGGTTCATAGGATGAGGACCAGTATGTGTAGTATATGCGGCCTTTCGGTAACTCCCCATTGATTGTTGAAGATACTCTCGGCCCTTCTCCCATTGAGATAGGTGAAGGGGTGGAGGAGCTACCTGGAGTTGCCTGGGTTGCAGCGGGAATTTGCAAGGAAGGAAACTGTGTTTGTCCACGGGACAGAAAGCTACGCGTTGCAGGTAGGCACGAGTGATAAATCGGGAGAGGCATCGCCGGGAAATGCGGAAGAGTCCCCAGTAGTGTCGGAACATGAAGAGTTAGATGAGGGTGGGCGGAGGTCTAGAGAAGTAAGAGAACACCGGATATGTTCGCCTACGTAGCACCAAGGGAACATAATGTGCCCCGTACTGTGTTGGGGAGCTATGTCACTCCCTTTTACACCTGGATTGGACATTGTGTTTTGCAGGAAAGTTTGGCGAATGATCTCAACGTCATTAGTACTTGACTAAAGTTGACGTGGGGAGTGTGTAAAATGTTATAAGGTTTCTCTGCTAATGCAACGGTTTCTCTGTAGCAGTAATGTCTGGGATATGGCTGGAGATAATGAGGTTTGGAATGCTGGAGCTATCCAATCAGAGAAATGCTGTTTTGTCTTGTTAGTCTGGAAGAGAGATTTTCGCGGCCTTTTCCCAGGAAGAGATTAGGAGAGAAGATACGAATGAAGAGCGCTGGTAGGCCGCGGGATGGAGTGGACTTAGAACGAGTGTCCGAAGATCAGCGACCATCGAAGGAAGTCAATGGTGGACGACCGGGTTATTAGTGAGCTCCAACCATGCGCAGACTGTTTCATGAATAAGCCCTTTTCTTTATTCTTTATTTATTCACTAGCCATATTGTCAAAGTATGAATTATAAAGCACAATTATTTAATCGCATATTGTGTACATCTTTTAAAATATTTCGGGGTACTGATTTGTAACAGCATACACCCAAACGAGATTTCTTGGGTTTGCCCAGGCCGGGGGCTATCACCCCCTATATTAAGACACTAACCGAAACGAGGGTTACATATCACAAGAAACAATTTGGGAAGTGCATTACAGAGATTTATTGATTTTTATTGTTTGCTGTTTGAAAAGCTATTAAGGTGAATAGCGGATCGCTGTTTATAGAAACATAGAAAACCTACAGCACAGTACAAGCACTTCGGCCCACAAAGATATGCCAAATATGTCCCTACCTTAGAAATTACTACACTTACTTATAGCGCTCTATTTTACTAAGCTCCATGTAACTATCTAAAAGCCTTTTAGAAGACTGTATCGTATCCGTTTCCACCATCGTCGCCTGCACCCCATTCCAGGCACTCCACTCTCAGTAAAAAAAAAACAAACTTACCCCTGACATCTCCTCTGCACCTACTCCAAAACACCTTATACCTGTGTCCTCTTATGGCAACCATTTCAGCCCTGGGGAAAAGCCTCTGACTATCCACACGATCAATGCTTGTCATCATCTTATACACCTCTATCAGGTCACCCCTCATCCTCCTTCGCTCCAAGAAGAAAGGCCGACTTCGCTCAACCTGTTCTCATAAGGCATGCTCCCCAATCCAGTCAAAGTCCTTGAAAATCTCCCCTGCACCTTTTCTATGGCTTCCACATTCTTCCTGTAGTGAGGCGACCAGAACTGAGCACAGTACTCCAAGTGGGATCTGAACAGGGTCCTATATAGCTGCACCATTACCTCTCGGCTCGTAAATTCAATTGCATGATTGATGAAGGTCAATACACCATACGCCTTCTTAACCAAACAGACAAACTGCGCAGCTGTTTTAATCATCCTATGGATCCGGTCCCCAACATCCCTCTGATCCTCCACACTGCCAAAAGTCTTACCATTAATACGATATTTTGCCATCATATTTGTCCTACCAAAGTGAACCACTTCAGACTTATCTGGGTTGAACTCCATCTGCCACTTCTCATTTCCGTTTTGCATCATGTCAATGTCTCGCTGTAACCTCTGACAACCCTTCACAATATCCACAACACCCTCAACCTTTGTGTCATTAACAAACGTAGTAACCCAGCCCTCCACGTCCTCATCCAGATCATTTAAGAAAATCACGAAGAGTAAGAGTCCCAGAACAAGTCCCTGCAACAATCCACAGGTGACCAACCACCATGCAGAATATGACCCATCTACAATCACTCTTTGCCTTCTGTGGGCAAGCCAGTTCTGGATCCACGAAGCAATGTTCCTTTCGACCCCATACCTCCTTACTTTGTCAGTAAGCCTTTCATGGTGTACTTTATCAAATGCTTAGCTTTTTTATATCTTTAACTTTCGTCCAAATTTGTTGCAGTGATTCGCAATGTCGCCAATGAAACTCTTAGTTCAGAATCCAAAATCTATCAACTATGTACCTTAAACCATTTTCATTTTACAGTTAACAAATTAATACAAGTGCAATACCACAAATAATCTAAATCAATTGACTGTGATATGCCAGATTAAAACCATTAATTCAATTTTACTGTTTTAGTCAGTCACAACCTGGATTCCGAGTGGAATTGCGCTGGCTGAAACAACAGGCATGGAAAGGAAACGAACACTACAAAGGATTTCACCTCTTGTTCTGCCTCACATTTTTCTTGGTAAATGACAGTATAAACCTGCAGGGAAATATTAATAGCGTCTTCATTTCTTCTCTGGATTTTGTTTGTGTCTGTGCATAAATATAGTTGTTTGTACAGGTACTGAGCCGCGTGAGTATATCTCCCGTTTCAGGATCTATATATGCAGTTTAGTAATAGTAGAGATCAGAACTCTTGCAGAAACCGGAAATAAAATGATTCACAGCCGTTGTCAGACTGAGTAGCATGAAGCTGCCCGATGCACTGAACAGTAAAATTATGGATTTTCTTCTTTTCTCCATTTCATGGTCAAGATAATTCTCACTCTTGTAACTGCAGAAATCCCTTTCGGGATTTGCTGGCCACCAGGATGTATCTAACTGTCAAGCTATTATATATAAACAATAAACCAAAGGCGCACAGTGTACCAAATAATTCTTTAGATCGCGCGAACCCGACAAATATTGGCGACCTCAGGACATCTACATTAAAGCGAATATCTCATGAAATATCGTCAATTCTTCGCAGAGGTTGAAATACAAATAGATAGGGGATATCCTCCGGGAAAATCAGGATCAGAATTACCGCTGCAACGATTCTCACAGTTGTCGCTCGACAGACTTTGCTTTAAACTTCTGACAACACAGAGCAACATAGCAGTCAAAGGTGAAGGTGACAGTGCACCACTTTAACAGATCCAGACTGACTATTAGGAGATCCGCAAGTGCGACACGGCAGCTTGTGCAATTCAGAATGGTAGTTAAACTATGTGGAATTAACAGTTCACGCAGAACGTCGTGGAACACGTTGTTGGATAAATCTGATAATGCCATGATCATCATGTATTCGCAGATACATGCAGAAAGTCCATAATTTGGCCGGGAAAGAATGATAATAAAAGACGTCACTACAGAAGCAGATACTCTCCTGTCCTTGCTGCTCATCTGTTCACTGATCTTGTTTTTAAAGCAATGGATTACTACTGCTTAGTGAGTGGCCCATGCACCCCAGGGCGGAAACCCCTATCACTCCAGCTAGACACATAGACCAAGGACGGCTAGCAGAGTCACGACACTAAGATTAAGGATTTGTCAAACACAGATATATTCGGAGTAATTATTTCTAGGAAAAGTGTAGCAGTATGTTACTTACCCCGTATCTGGGTGTCTAACCAGCAGAGAAAGGAGTATCCGTTGGAGTCTCGTGGTATTATTGCCAAACAGTGTTTATTAGTAAAATATACAAATCAATATCAACAATGCAAATATATAGATAATACACGTTAGCAATACTAAACATAAAAAGCGGGTATAATAATAATCAATAATAAACAAGCTCTATTAATGTCTAGGGGATAATGAATTGACATATGTGAATATAAAGTTAGGTACAGTTCATACGTGCTGAGGAAGTTGTTGGTTCTTGTGTTTTAATCGGTGGAGAGAGAGAGAGAGAGAGAGCAAACAGTGACAGCTATTGTCAGGCAAACCTTCTTTTACGTTCTTGATCCGTCGATGTGTTGTTGTGGCCATTCAGGTATGACCCCTCTGTCCTTCAGCTGGACCGTTCTTCTGTGGTGGACTCGTCACCCAGGCAAGGGCGGACACACTCACAAGCCCCGACCGGCCCTGCTATAACACTATGAGTTAAACTGACCGATCCTTTGTTCGGTCTCCGATGCCCCACACCTTCTCGTGGGTTCCAACACTCAAGCACTGCTCACTAGTGTGTCTCCTGGTGTGTCTGAGGGGTGTCTCCCCAGACCTCACTTTTAACCCCACTCATGGGGTCTCAGGTGTCAATCAGTTTTGAATGGGTTGGTCCATCAAACCAACCCACTCCGGTTGTCCACTGACGAATGTTAATGAACAAAATGTTACCAAGTAAACAGCCCTCTTCGGAGCCATAATATGGTCTTTCAGGAGTCATATTATGGTGGGTCAACAACTCTCTCACTCCCGGTGTTAGCTCTCCCTTATCTGCCTTATCTGAAGCAGATGTTCCAGTCCCAGTATGTTTTCCCTTTGTCTCTCTTTCTCTCACATTAGCAGCGTTGTAACAGTAACAGTTTGTGATTCTTCTGCGGTGGGGGGGGGGGGGAATATGGGCAACTCTGTTCCCTTCTGGCCATCAGTGTTATTCATCCTTCATAACACCCCCATCCTTCTAGGAATTTTAACACAAGGGGAAAATTAACTAATACAGCGTCTTACAGAATTAACAAAAGAGAGAAGTGTTTTAACTACAGACCAGTACAGATATACATTGAAATTAGCGTCTAGATAAACAGTCAGCGATTACATTGTCACTTCCTTTCATATGTTGTATCTTAATATCAAATCCCTGTAGCATCAGACTCCAATTTATTAACCATCTATTTTTTTTTCCTTTTCGTCTAAAGGGTTGTGATCTTAGCTTAAGTGTATATTACAAAATGTGAATCAATACATGTGTGATTATATTGTGGTACATTACAGAAGTTTGTGCAAATACTAATCTCTATTTTACTTTTAAACTTAACAGTCAATCTTCCATGGTGTTTTCATCTTTCACATGCTTTGTCAAATTCCCTCATAAGCAGATCCTGTTATTCAAAAGTGGCATTTGTTCAACCTTTGCCCCTTTTCCACTTAACTCTCACAAGGTAAGCTTGCTCACCAGAGTGCAATAGGCCTTCACATACTCCTTTCATAGAAGTTATCTTATCACCAATGTTTTCCAAACATAGCCCATTTTCTGAACTTCCACACAATTCTTTATTTTGAGCGAGTCATTAATTTTATCTTCATGACCCTTCATTATATTAGTTTTCAGTTTAACATCTGCAGGTAATCCCTCTTTGTCAAAACAACACTTTTGTTTCTGTCTCTCCAAATCACATCCTTGAATAACATCAGCGAATTGTTTACCTTTAAACTCCAAAACAAATTGTAATTGATTCACAGGCACTTTGTTATCAAGCCATTGTTCTTCAGCCTGGTTATTGCTTCTAAAACAAATCCAGACTTTAAATGTTCTTTATTCAAAATAGGAACAACACCTTTCCCTTCTCTTTCAATACTATTCACATCACCAGCTTTCATCTCCTCACCAACTTTTAACATACCTTCTATCATAAACAACTGAGAATTCTCACTTTCCACAGGTACCAAGGTTAACCCTTTCTTCACTGAACCATCTGACCCAAAAGGACTGCATTCCTTTTCAACTAAATCAGATACCTCAGACATTTTCTGAGCTTCAATACTAGGTTCAGAATCCTGTGACTCCACAGGTACTTCAACAACCTGAACACAAGCAAACTGGACATCTGCCTCTCCTAGGCTTTCAATGCCCGTCCCCTTTTCAAATTCTAAGTTCCCCTGATCCTCCCAGTTACTCTCTGGGCCACTCCCATCCGGAGTAATCTCCACCCTGGTGGTTAAAACAACTTCATCTGCTAACCCAGCCGACTCCTTCAAGGTAATGTCATCCCTTTCATCTGGGACTGCCCTTATATCATTATCAGGAACACATTTAAATTTCTCAACATCTTTAAACAGTTCTGTCAAGCCAGACAGATCATCCATGCCCAACCCCGGACCTTCTAACTGCCTTATCTGTTTCTCATCTTTCCTCTGTGCCTCCATAAATTCCCTCCTGTCTAAGTGTAGGTCTATCTCCGCTCCTTTATCCACTTTCAACTTCCTATTCTCCGCTTTACCATCCCCCAACCCCTCGTGGTACAGGGTTGGTGAAAACGTCTCAGCCAAATCAACACTGTACTCATTTAAACTGTCTCCTTTCTCAGCTGTCTTTCTCGACATGCTGCAAGTGATTGCGCATGCGGGATAGATCTTAGAATCCAGGGGCGGGTCCTCAGCACTCACAGGCTTGTTTGTCAGTTTCACTGCTGAACACACGTCACCATCTGCTAAATCATTACCAAGAAGGACGTCCACGCCCTCTCTCGGTAATTCTGACTGCACCCCTACTTCGACTGATCCAGCTACCAGGTCACATTTAAAAATGATCATGTGCAATGGGTACAGCTTCTGGTCCTTTTCCTATGCCTCTCAAAACTACTTCTCCAGTTTCAGGACCGAAATCTAGCACCTTACTTAGGATCAAATACTGGTCAGCCCCAGTATCTCTCCAGATTCTCACTGAAACTGGGGTTTCTACTTTCACAGACACCGTCCCTTCTGAAATAAATTTCTCACGCCCCTCTCGTACTCTGTCTACCTTTGTCTTCCTCGTCGATCGGCTAATGCAACCTGTAGGGATTGCTGTTTTCCCATTTCCTGTCTACTTCTTCGGAGCAAAGCACTTAGATGCAATATGACCCACCTTTCCACAATTATGACAGGTCAAGCAAGGAACATACCTGCCAGCCTGCTTGCCCTCCTTCTCACCTTTCCCACCAGCTCCCGGCTTATTCTCGACCTTAGACGGCGGGCTTTCTCTAATGTCCCTACTATCTTTCTGGTAACTCTTACTTGGTAGAAACGTTGTCTTGTGGGTTAGGGCATATTCATCTGCTAACCTGGCAAATTCCGATATAGACTTATTCGTGTTCTCGTTCAAATACGTCCGGATATTATCCGAAACACAACCTTTAAATTCTTCTATCAGAATTAGCTCTCTGAATCGATGGAAATCCTCCTCCACCCATTCTGCAGCACACCAACGATCCAAGAGGGCACCCTTCTCATAGGCAAACTCTGTATACGTCTGATTTCACAGTTTCTTTAAATCTCTGAACTTTTGTCTATATGGTTCAGGTACCAACTCGTAGACCCGAAGGATAACCTGTTTTACTTCCTCATAATCCTCAGACTTTTCCATGGACAATGCCGTATATGCCCGTTGAGCCTTCCCTTTTAATACAATTTGTAAAAACGCCACCCATTGATCTCTGGGCCACTTCTGATTCACTGCCACCTTTTCAAAATGCAAGAAGTAACTATCAGCATCTGTCTCCTCGAAAGGAGGTACTAACCTAAACTCTCTACTAACATTAAACTTCTCAACTGAGCCCTCCCCTCGGTCTCTTCCCGGTTGCTTCAACCTCTCCATTTCCAGCGCATGCTGCCTCTGTTTCTCCTTGTCCCTTTCCTCCATCTCCCTTCTTTCCTTCTCCCTTTTCGCCTCCAACACCCTTTGCTGGAGCTCATACTCCCTTTTCTTCTGTTCCGCGTCCAACCTTAATCTTTCCATCTCTAACTGAACCATCCCAACAACTGGTTTCTTTTCAGGGATAAGTTCAAATACCCCAGACGTGAACACATCCTTATCTATATAATACTGGGCTATGACCCTCTGTATCTCCCACTTTTTATTGAGGACACCAGCTCTGTGAGATTTAATCGTTTTGCAATATTCACCAAGTCCGTCTTTGCGGCACCCTCTAGCGCCCTCAAAGTCGGGTTTTCTATAAACTTTTCTATTTCCAACTCTGCTGGTTTCCCATCTGGTTACCCACACAGCCAGATCAAATAATGGACTTATAGCCTGATTCTCCGACCCGCCAATTTTGTAAACAATTCCCGGAAGACGAGGCCCCAATTTGTTACGTAACCCGTAACTGGGTGTCTAAACAGCAGAGAAAGAAGTATCCATTGGAGTCTGGTGGTACTACTTCCAAGCACTGTTTATTAGTAAAATATACAAATCAATACCAACAATGCAAATATATAGATAATACACGTTAACAATACTAAACCTAAAAGTATGGATATAACAATAATCAATAATAAACAAGCTCTATCGATGTCAAGGGGATAATGAATTGTCATATGCGAATATAAAGTTCAGTTCAGTTCATATGTGCTGAGGTAGTTGTTTGTTCTTGTGTTTTAATCGGTGGAGAGAGAGAGAGAGACAGTCAGAGCGACCAAACAGTGACAGCCATTGTAAGGCAAACATTCCTTTACGTTCTTGATCCGTCGATGTGTTGTTGTGGCCATTCAGCTTTGACCCCTCTGTCATTCAGCTAGACCGTTCTTCTGTGGTGGACTTGTCACCCAGGCAAGGGTGGGCACACACACATACCCCCACGGGCCCTGCTATAACACTGTGAGTTAAACTGACCGATCCTTTGTTCGGTCTCCGATGCCTCACATCTTCTCGTGCGTTCCAACACTCAATCAGTGCGCACTAGTGTGTCTCCTGGTGTGTCTGAGGGGTGTCTCCCCAGACCTCACTTTTATCCCCACTCACGGGGTCTCAGGTGTCAATCAGTTTTGAATGGCTTGGTCCATCAAAACAGCCCACTCCGGCTGTCCACTGAGGAATTTTAATGAACAGAATGGTACCAAGTAAACAGTCCTCTCCGGAGCCATAAGTCTTTCAGGAGTCATAATATGGTGGGTCAACAAGTCCCTCTCCCCCGGTGTTATCTCTCCCTTATCTGAAGCAGATGTTCCAGTCCCAGTAAGTTTTCCCTTTGTCTCTCTTTCTCTCTAATTAGCAGCGTAGTAGAAGTAACTGTTTGTGCTTCTCCCGGGGGAGGGGGGTTACGGGCAACTCTGTACCCTTCTGCCCATCAGAGTTGTTCATCCTTCATAACAAGTATATCTTCAAGCTGAGACCACAACACAACGTTCGAAGTGGAATGATACCTTTTCTGAGATTTGCTGGAGGGAACGCAATATTGCGTTCTGTGCGTCTAGATAAAAGGAAGAGTATTTATACGGAAATACAATATTTGTGTTTCTTTTTCCATAAATGACAGAAGGTGGGCGACCACAGCATGTTCTATTTTTTTTCTTTATTTATTTCGCTGGCATTATTTCAACTGTGTTGAGAGGTAATAAGGAGCGGGGCGCAGTGGAGAGACGAAAATCACATGAAAGTCAATCTGGTAGGGAAGGGTCTTCACTTTGATTGCACAATAGTGATCGGAAGGGTCCTTGGAATAACAGGAGTCGGTTTAAGTTCATAATCGCTGATACTGGGGTGAAAAAAATACTACTACTAATAATAATAATATTCAAATATCTTTGATTTGCAAGATTTCGGCACAAGGTGTGGCGAGAACGCGGCTGTGTCCCCGGAGATGTTCCCGTCCCATCGTACTCGAAGACATTTGGTGAATCATTGGACAAAAGAGATCCTCGACACAAATCTCCAAATATCACAGCTCAGACTGTGTGCATGTAGCATGACTTGGTGCAGCGTTGAATGCAATAAGACGTTTACAATAAATGTTATCAGGGTTCGACAGCCATTCACAAAACGTCCCCTACAGAATGATCTGTCGACTGCATCAGGGATGAGGACTTTCCTTCTTCACAGATCGGGCTGTTGTACCCACGCTCTGCACAGACAGATGGCGCTAAACGCCCACTATTCCCCAGATCATTTAACATTTTAACGTGCGGTACGTTGTGATGAATCATCTGTACCCACTGCAAAATAGAATAGTAACGAGCTGAGAAATGGGCAGAAACTGTTAGACAATGCGTAATTTTAACTTACTGGGTAAAGCAAAGAACGCTGGAATCGGGCAGTAAGTCTGTAGAATCGGTGCTCGACTCATCCTTGATTTGTGTATGATTTGGATTATGTCCTGTTGATCACATCAGAGTACAAATAAAATCTGTAAAACATCCCGTTTTATCGAAAGATGGAATCCTCAGTGGAACCAAAAAGTTGTCTGCAACGGTTGATAATTACAATCACATAACAAACAAAAGGGGATGTTCTGCTTCAGTGCGATAGGGTAAACAATGCGTCAATAAAGCTGTTCTAACAAGAATCACAACGATTAACATACTGCAACTGGGATACACCTCCCAGGAAGTGACGTCATATTCAGAGAGAACACTGTGATTTGATGCGTTGTTGCAACAAATGATATTTTTTTACACATTAATACAAGTGATACTGTCCGGTTAATAACGCAGTCTGAAGAGCATCGCTAATATATCAAGAACGCAGCACGCTCAGTGGTCTTAAAGTGACCTGGAATGGTTCAGTGTCGTACTGACAGAGAAGGTCCGTATCCAGCCTTGCGGGTGGTCGTTTTGCACTTACATCACGTGCAAAAGCAAGAGAAAGGGAAACGGGAACAGCAGTCGGCCACTCATTACCGTAATTCTACTAAACATGCTGATCTAAACCTCTCCAATATACAGCATGCCCTCGTGCAAAAATTTTTAAATGTTGGTAATATTCCTGAATCAACAACGTTTCCTGGTTGTTTACTCGATATAGATATCGCTCATGCTCAGAAACTGCAAATGTACCATTGCTAAATTAATGCCATCTTTCTGATAGCAGACTGCTTAAGGCTCAACGTGAAACTCCAATGCATCCTCACTATAGAACAGATGAATCTTGACCTGCTAACACATGAAAGGCACAAGCCAAAAGCCTTCTTCACCTGAATGTAACAACATTTTTATGTAACATACTCTTAAACTTTCTGTTTTCTAAAGCAACCGCCAGGCGCACGGTGTTTACCATGTACGTCCTGACACGACTTTCCAAAGCACTTCTCTGCACGCTTACATTCATTAAACTCCATTTGGCGTTCATCGACAAATTTATGCACTGAGCATGGTGACATTGCACTGAGCATGATCCCATTGTGTGCAATAGCCGCAATATTTTCCTGTTGTCAACATCTCGCAATCAATATACATAGAACCATATTCCCTATATAGAGTTTAACATTGACTGGGTATTACGCAGCACAATGCAGCAAGTAAAGCTCTCGCCTCATAACGCCGGCAAGCTGAGTTCCATCTTGAACGCTTTTCTGTTGGCATCATTCATTGATTTCCTAAAAAAAACACGGCAATATTTCGGAGATAATTACCCTTCATATTAGCGTTCTGTAAAGCTGTGTTCTCATCCTCCTAACTTCCCCACATTCACTTTCAACTGTGGGGACATATTCCACTCTAACTAATTTTGTACGTCTGCCTATGATACCACTGTAGCCGGCATGATTCCAAGCAGTGGGGAGACGAATCACGTAATGCGATGGTGCACCGAAAGGTTAGGAGGAAAATGGAGAAAATCGTTGGATGATAAAAGGTGAGCATACCAATCTGAAAGTCAGCAAAACGAAAGAGCTGCTAACTGAGTTCAGGAAGCAGGACTGCGAACTCAGTTCTTTCCATATAAATAGTGCGAACGTGCAGGTGAATGAAAGACTCAAGTTGCAATGCATAAAAAAGGAATAACGCAAGGAAAACTGGCCTAGGCGATTCCACACACCCAAGCGAATTCCCCCACTTCATCCACGAAACAGGTTATTTCTCTTCCTTTATGTCTTCCGTTTATTCACGTTCATTTATTTTGTAGTTCTCTCGGAGTCCGTGACCTACAGCTTACTCTACGGTTCTAAGCCAGCGGAGGGTTTTCGGAACGATTCTGCGGCCCAGCGCTTAGCTACCTGCAGAATCCACCTGGAATGCTTGCGCCCTCGGAGTTCGGTGGATGGTAGACAGGAAGCGCACCGTGGACGTCTTCGATACTTCTCTATTTCGTCAACCGAAGCGCCGTGGTAGAATGAAACACCAAGACTTGAACACCAAGAAAGCACCGTTGTCTGTTTATCGTCAGCCGCTGTTGTCGAAGGGCCCCTGTGTTCAAGCGTTGCCCCCAATCCCCTCTCTCTCTGTTTTTCGATGAGTGAGTACCTGAAGTTCTCAAGATTGGGGGCTTAGTGAAGTGACATGGAAGATCGTAAATTCGGAACAACGGGTTTCCGGCTCCATTCTCGTTGTTGCCGTAGCGACATCTGTGTTCCTCCCTGGGACTGACGGAAGATGACTGAGATAGCGGAGTTCTCGTTTCTGAACTGAGATTTTGATGGTATCGGGATCAAGGACGCATTGGAGTTTCAGCTGTTCATTATATGGCGAAGAGCTGTGCGTGGCGGGGAGGATAGCGGAGTTAG
Source organism: Hypanus sabinus (assembly GCF_030144855.1). NCBI lineage: Eukaryota > Metazoa > Chordata > Chondrichthyes > Myliobatiformes > Dasyatidae > Hypanus > Hypanus sabinus. The sequence continues at coordinate 59,774,261 of NC_082706.1, read as the reverse complement.
TGCATCTGTGGTTTGGAGGCGGGGTGCCGATTCATCAGCTGCTGGTGCGAAGGGAGGGAAAGGAGGTGGGTGGTTGTTTCGGTGCTTTGTTTCGGCCTGTTGACATCACTTATTCTGTGGCAGGGCCTGTTTCGTTGATGTATACTATATATGTACTCTGATATTGATTGAACTTTGAAACGTTAAACAATTTGTCCTGTCCTATCCCGTTATGTAGATGTTTTGGGCAAGGAACATACCTCTACGAATTTTCAGAAGCCGGAGGAAATTCTGGAGAGCATCCTGATTTTTTTTCTCTCTCTTCCAATAGCATTGCCAAATACTCCCTATGCAGATAACCTGCAGGTGCAGATTGGGCTGTTCTTCATCAAACTAAATCAGGAAGAAATTACAGACAGTTGTAATTATATGTCAGGAAATTCAGCCTCCTGTCTATTTACATACGGGATTAGTTTTTCTTCATTTGGAACCCGCTCTCGCCAAGCTAACAACTTAACCCTGGCCTCATGACAGGACAACTTTAAACGACCATTTAACCTCACTGAACAGTTAACGATAGCATTTACGCTTTCGTGTCGCTCCACTGATATTAACCCTGTTTGTATTTGTCATTGTTCGAGAAAAAAAAAGGCGGTCCGTGTCACCTTGGTAATTCTCTTTCCGTAACTCCATCTCAACACGAATACCAGCGGCTTGCATTTGGCACGACGCTTTTTAAAACTACATGAAGTCTGTTTCTCTTTAGTAAGACTCTCAGTTGGACCATTTGTGCGATAGAAGTGTGCTTTTATGTCTCAATATACCTCATTGTTTATTTTGTTTCATCTAGATATATTGGAGTACCAGGTTATCTATATGGCTGCGATAACGACGACAATGTTTTGCAATATCTCGCTGCATGTGATAATAGTAGTCCACCCTACTTCTCCGGATGAAAAAAATGTGATCATAGATGTTTCATTTACCTCATGCTCCCATAAACTGTCGTTCCGGCTAAGATGTGCAGATGCAACAACAAACAGTACAAAGCAGACGCGCGCGCGAGCGCGTGCACACGCACACACCCACACACACACACACACACACACACACACACACACACACAAACACGGTTCTGCTCACCGTGGATTGCTCTGCTCAGCCGTTCCAAAACATCAAGCGACTTTGACAAAAAACATAAAACCCTGCTATGTTCTAATTTCTGGGAAAAGCAAATTGTCTCATTCGTTTTTCAACTTCATTGATTCATTTCATACACGCTTCTGTGACGTTTCAAAATACGGCTGCCAGTGATACATTAGACAACCAACTAAGGGATTGAATGGAGCATAATATTGCACGGTGGGAGGTGTCATATTTGAATCTACGCAGTATACAGCATAAGACAGCTTATGCAGCGCAGTTAGAGATTGGGCAGAATATCACTGTGGACATCACATATTGGTGTCTGAAAATATTATGTTTGGACGCATAGCATCCAAGGGTATAACTTATATGGAAGATAGATGCAGGGGAAGGGGAGGTCGGGCGGTAGAGGCTCGCTCTGTCGGTTAAAAGAGTGAAATTAAATCCAAACCAAGTGATAACAGAGGATCGGTGGATGTGCGTTGTGAATAGCAGCGAGGAGCTGCGGTGCTGCAACACACCCGACGGGATGCGAGAGTAGATATCCGGTCACTTGAAAATAATGCCTGAGAGGTATTTATGGGGAGAGAGTACATGGTAGACAAACTAAAAAAAGGAGTTTACGTCCGTATGCGAGTGTGAAAGACACTAAGTGTATGCAGGAAGATTCAAAGTATCAGGGGCCGACTTGATTACAGTTGCTATTACAATCCAGAACGTACATGGGAAGCGGAGAGACCTGAAGGTAGACAAGCTCTCTGGACCCGATGGCTGCATCACAGAATTGCGAAAGCGTTATCTGAAGAAGTACGGTTATTATTCATGATCTGTGAAAAACCATTAGATTTTGTTAAGGTTCTGGAGACTGAAAAAAAATTAAATGCCACTTCACTCTTTACCAAGAGAGGGGGAAGGAAAAAAGAACCTATCGACCTTTGTGATAGGGAAGATGTTGGAGTTGATTGTTAATGGCGAGACTTCTACATACTTAGAGACACGGCAAAATGGACATAAGTTAAAATCTTGTCGGAAAAATCTGTTGAAATTTTATGAAGAAATAGCAAGCAGGATAGATAAATGAGAATGATTGGCAAGGTAAGAATGATGGGTGCTGACAATATGGAGTCCCAAATGCAGAGTAAAGGCAGACTCTCAGGTGAGGATTGCTTAATAAATCAAATAAGAGATATTGGTGACTCAACCAAGCGAAATCACGAGAAGTAACATTTTCAAAACTAGGACACCACGACTACTGTTCATCGGGTATCCGATTAAGTAATACAAGAAGGGTAGATTCTGCGAGTCCATCGAAATAAATTCAACAAGCCTAGAGAAAAAGGACCAGGAAACCATTTTACAAGAAGCCATTCCCTCATGAATTCTTGGCATGTAGCCTTATTTCAATTGTTTCGGATCATTGATTTGACATGAACAATGGCGTACTATGACTTGCAAGGAACAACACAAAGAAAGGGCAAAACCTTCCCAATTCACACAGTTGACTTCCATACAGATTTGTTTCATTGAACGCGTCTTATTTATAAACCTGCTTGAATAATACTTTATTATGTAGACCTGAGACCCTGGAGACCGAAGCTGGAAACCAGGGAACTTACGACTTGAAGAAGCTAAGAAAGAAGTCCGCAAAAACCGCGGCGTAAATTGGAGAGGTTGGGACGGTAAACATGTAAACTTTCTGCAACACGTCTGGAAAAGGTTCTTCTGCCTATTTTATGGTCATTCTGTAGAAGCAGCGTTCGGGTTATGGTGAGAGAAAACGGGTGCTTTCGAATGTGAGAAGACCAGTGAGAGGTGTGTGTTATGGTGCCGTGTGCCTGACACCGCGGTGTTCTGGGTCATTTGTTCGAGAGATATAAAGAGAGAAGGCTTCGGAGCAGAGCGATGACCCGATGAAGGCTCGGAGATCGATATGAAATCGGCGAAAGGGAAACAGCGAGCTCCAACTTGTGCACATTAGACTGTTTCATTAAAATTAGGTATTTCGTTTTGTTTTCCTTTACTAAACCTTTAGGTAAATTTAAAAGTATTTAACTAAATCCTTTAATTGCTTATGGTGTCCTGTCTGCTATTTGTTGGCACTGATTTCTAAATGGGGCACCGAACCCCCTTGACCCATAAGGTGCTTGGTGCAACCGGAAGGCCAATGGAGCTCTTGACGGGGTTTGAGACCATACACCAGGAGAAAGGGGAGAAGCATTCTGCCTACATTTAACCGCTGGAGAGGCAGCTAAATTGTTCTGTGGCGCAGAGGGGATCACTAAGGAATGGACCAATTAGAGAAAGGCGCCCGCTCCTACGACCTGATTGCTTGGGGTCTCCGACTATCTCGGAAGATGCAATCCCTCCCTCGTTTGTTGAACTGATCAGAAAAGTACAGGATGATGAGAACGCGTCGGAGGCGCAAAAGGGCTATTTAGTGGGGTTCAGTACTCGATATTACACCCTGTGTTGAAGTCACTAAGAGCAGCCCAACCCAGTGAGTGGTAAAGGAGATCATGGCAGAGTTGGGAACTGAGATGTCCCGGTTATTATCAGCGTGTGTGCCTCCCTCAACGTATGATGGAACGATAGGAAGGCGGAACCCAAAAAGTGTCGGAAGCTGAAGAAGTAGATGAGCGGTGATACGTTGCAAATTTACAGGGTCCTGGTGAGCCCGACTTGGAGTATTGCGTGCAGCTCTGGTCCCCTTACTTGAGGAAGAATGTATTGGCTTTGGAGGCGGTGCAGATGAGGGTCAACAAAAGTTCATTCCAGGGATAATGGGTTAGCCTATCAGCAGAGATCACGTCATCTCGGACTGTACTTTCCGGAATTCAGGGAGGGGAGGTCTTCTGGAAACAAATAAAGTTATTGAAGGGATAGATAAGGTAGAGGCAGGATACAGGCAAGAACCAAGAGGCACGGTGTTATGATCTAGGGGAGCGTATTTAGAACGGAGATGACGAGGAGGTGTTTTTCCCAGAGATTGGTGAATCAGTGGAATTTTCTGCCTGATTAAGCTGTGGAGGTGCCACAGCAAATATAATTACGAGAACGTTGGATAGAATTTTTGAAAGGTAAGGGAATTAAGAGTTATGGGGAAAAGGCAGGTAGGCGAGTCTGAGTCCATGGCCAAATCAGCCATTATCTTATTTAATGGCGAAGCAGTGTCGACAGGCCAGATGGCCGATTACTGGTCCTATTTCTGATGTTCGTCTTTTCTCACAGAGCTGCTGAATTTTTATAAGTAACTGTTGAGGCCTCAGCTTGAGTATTGTAAACAGTGTTGGACAACTCATCTTAGAAAAGATGTGCAAACATTGGAGAGGGTCCAGGTGGCGTTCACTAGGGTAATTCCAGGAAGGAAAGGGTTATGATACGAGGAACGTTTGATGACTCTGGGTCAGTACTCACTGAAAATCAGAGGATGAATCATTGAATCATTTCGAAAGTTGAAAGGCCTATGCAGAGTAGATTGGAAAAGGATGTTTCCCCTGGGTAAAAGGATCTACGACAAAAAGGCACCGACTCAGGATAAAGGGTTGAGTTGCAAACAGAGGTGCGGAGGAATTACTTTAGCCAAAGGGTGATGATTCGTGGAATTTGCTGCTGCATGCAGCTAAGGAGGCCAGTTCGTTGTTCGTTGGCAGAGATTGCTAGGTTCTTCATACGACATGGCATCACAATTTAATAGGAGAAGGACAGATAATAGGGTTAGTGAGGTGAAAGAATATGTCAGCCATGATTGAATGGAGGAGCAGACTCGAAGGGTCAAATGGTCTAATTCCGCTCCGGTGTCCTGTGGCCTTATGATCTTCTAGTCGAGGATCAGGTTGAATTTAACCATGAAACGTTACGTCTTTTTTTTTTAATCAAACTGCTTTGTTGGTGTTTCCTCTTAAAAAGGGCATTACTAGGAGAAAGGCTGCACCATGGTGTACTCAGGAGTCTGCAGACAATGAAGATTTCTACAATTCACACAGCCTCCGCTTGAATTATGAAATATTACGGGGAAGAGGTTGTGGTGAAGAATGTGGTGAAGTTTGTGAAAAAAAGTTTTAGTTGATGTCGTTTTGTGGTAATATTAGGAATATTAAAATTGTAGATATTTGCAGAATAAGTGAATGAAATATGGAGAGTCCTGTAGTGAACATAATAACCCAATGTTGATTGATGGTGGTAAAATGATTGCGACTGAAATAGTTGAGTTACTCATTGGGTTATTTCCGCGATTCCTAATCAAGATAATTTATGTGAACGTAACCGTGCAGGGATAAGGTTCTAAGTCAGCAGCCTGATGTGCTGTAAGTCAGCTATAGCAATGGCAGTATCACTGATGTAGACTTCTTTCTGTGTAAAATTAAGAAGTCTATTATTAATGCAGTTCTGACGTCTTCCAGAAAGAATTTTATATTATATTGCATGACTAAATACAGAACTGTCAACACTCTTCAGATAATAGTAAAATTTCTACATTGTATTAGGGCAACTTCCTTCGTCATGCTAAATGTAGTGGTAGTGTATAATCTAAAAAATGGGAGATCCGAATCTGATCCTTTTAACTAATGTCTCATTTATATGAACGTAATGAACAAATGGTAATCGGGTTTTTAAAGTCAGAGATGTGATACGGTGTTCTATAAGAGTGGACTTCGGAAGCGTGCAATGACATTCGATTCAGTTTCATGTTTGGATGCTGATATTAGGAAAGCACAGTTAAATAAAATTGTAAAAAACTGTATGTTTTATATTGAAAACGCATATGATATGTTATGGATGGGCGGAATTTGATTATATGATTTGGAGAGAAGGAAGGATTTTTTATATATTTTTTCTGTGTTGTTTTTTAATTGCACATCGTGTGCTGGTAATCTCTGAGATTGATGCTGTGGTGTGTAAATTAGTATATGTAGATGATGATGCTGTACGGAATGGAGTAGAGTATATGTAGAAGTATGGATTAGAGGAAGAAATTTCAATTATCTTCTCTCTCGGATACAGTTAGCAATTAAAAACATCGAACAGTACGCCCACATATGGACATTTAAGCCTTCAGTAGCTAAAACACGTTGTGTGTTTTTCAAATGGGATTAACAGACCCGCACATGATTTGATATTATATGGTTAAACACTTGAAGACAAGTCAGTGGTGAGATTTCCCGGCATGTGGATAGATAATAAGCTGGCATGGAAGCACCGTATCAGTAATTAATTCATAAATGTAAAGGTGCATTAATTATTACCAAATGTCTATGTGCGTATTCTCGGGATGAGACTCGAAATTCTTTGTTGAACGCTTATAATAGTTGAATTAGCTTTGTCATATTGTGATAATATTGGAAGTGATAATGAACGTGGAGATACTTGGCGAATGATGGAAGGAAATGCGGCGGGATTTATAGGGATCAAAATAGTACAGTATTGATTGATGAGTGTAAGATGATTGCCACTGAAGTAGGGAAGCTTGAGTTACTGGCTAGGTCATTTGCTGCGAGTACTTACCAGGATAATTTAGATTAAGTGGTTAAACAATGTATGACATGATTCTAAGTAAATATCTAAGATGTTGGAAGTCGGCTATGGAAATGATGGTATTATTGATGTAGAGTTCTCTCTCTGTGAATTTAAGGAAGTTATTCTTAATGCAGGCACCACTTGCAAATTGCTGGAGGATCTAAGCACACCAGGCAGCATCGATGGACTAAAATGCAGTTGACGATTTGCGCCGAGATACTTCAGCAGGACTGGAGAGAGAAAAGAAAATCTGGCCAGCTGTATTCCACCAGACTCTTGTGCATGTGTTTTGCCTAGAGTTCCAGCCTTTGCATGTTTTGTCTTGTTTGTGGTTGAATTATTATTAATGGAAGTTAGCCGACTGCAGGAAAAGATGATGTATGTTACTGATTAGATATACACCTGAGAGCTCTATTGAGAGAATAAAGTTTTTGAATCATATTTGGAAATTACGCCATTTTTCTTTCTCATGAAAACGGCAGTAGAAATGCTTATTGTGAAACAGGGAATTTCCCTGTCAGATCTTTCTAGTTTGGACCTGTATCGTTGGCCTCTAATTTATGTAAACCTATCAAACGACAGGAAATCGAGTCTTTGAAATTATATTTTGGAATAGAGCTGATATAGCGTGTTATCAGGGTGGATTTAGGATGCGTAGAATGATATTCGATTCAGTTTTATGTTTGGAAGATGAAAGAAGGAAAAGAGTTTAATAAAGGCATTGTAAAAGAGGTATTTGTTATTTTTGATAATGTCTGATATGTTACAGAGGAATGGTATTTTGATGAAATTATGGAAGTTGGAACTGAGGTGATTATATACTTTCTCTATAGTCTTTTTTTTGTTATCCTGTGCAGGTATGTGCAATTTATATCTGTTTCGATTAGATATAAATGGGATCTCACCAGACAGTTTGTTGTTTATTTTTTACAGGAACCTTGCCGTTCGCCGTGGGCGATCATGTCTCTCCATCCATCGTGGTCCCGGAATCTCTGAATTGTAGCTGTAGCCTCCCCTGTTTCTAACCATGATGTTAATCCGTCTCTCATTTACATTCTCTGTATGCCGCTGCTTCCTTTTCCTTCCAGCTTTCCAGTTGCAACTAAAGACAGTCTTCAGTCACTTATTATTTAATATTATGGTTAATGATAATTTCTCGGATATCGTTAACTCGGGTGGATAAATAATTCTACGTGATATTATTTCACCTGATATGTTATAGAGAGATGTTATTGTGAACAAAATTGTGGAAATTAGAAAAGGAGAACATTGTATATTTTTCTGAGTTTTTTTTTTATTTTATCGTCCTGTACAGGTATGTGTGGGCAATTTACATCTGCATTTCAATAAGCTAGATAATGGGAACCAGTTATTATTTAATATTATGGTTAGTGATAATTTCTCTGAGATAGGTACTGCGATAAATACATCATTTTTGATTCAGCTAATGGAATATCGATTAGATGTAGACATTGAAATTTTACTGTGTACTCAATGCATGCAACTATCAATTAATAAGGTCCAGCAGTCGGCAAACAGGTGAGGATAAAAGTTTTAAGCAGGTAAAACGTATGCTGTGTATTTTGCAAAGACCCGCTGCTGACTTGAAATTTTACTGTGAAACTCGAGCAGACGTGTCAGTGCTGAGATTTCCAGCCATGTGGGTGGATAATAATCTGATATCGAGGCAGCATATCATTAAAGTTATCGATCAATGAAAAGGAGTTTGGGATATTCCCAAGCTTCCATGTAGGTATTCTTAGTGTGTTACACGAAAATCATTGTTGACTATTTATACATGTTTAATTTGATCTGTTCTTGATTATGGCATTGTGGCTTATGTATCATCTTCATCTTAAACTTTAAAATGCTAGGATGTGATGCAAGGTTTCAATATTGTGCAAGGGTGCAGTATGTTGATCTCCTGTTTCGCATTTAGTGTTTGAAACTGGACAATTACCCTTACAGTTTCGAAGGCTAGAGTTGATGGTAACATTCTAGATTCAATTCAGAGGTCAAACAAAAATGTTCACCCTGTAAAAGGTGTGTTGGAAGAACATCACAATAAGAGTGCCTTTAAATTTCGGTGGCTGTTTTCCTATCACGCTAGGAATATGAGTTTGTTGGATGATGCAATATGGTTCACTGAAGTTTAATCAGTAAACCTACCTTATTTTTTCCCCATGGTCTGGGTGGTTTTAGGTTGTACAGTTTAATGAAGTCGAATTATTCAGTAAGGCCTCAGTGTCTAGCGGTTCGTCAGTATATTAAAGATAATTGTTAGCATATTTCATCGAGTTTTACAGACGGATCAAAAGATAATGTAACAAGGAACCCTGCTAACATATCTGGCCCTATTGTTTCCTGCACATACAGGTGTTGGGGGGAATGAGCTCCCACCATTTTTCATCTAGAAAAGCAATTGAAAATGTGGCTGTATATATGCGCATTCCACTTAGCAAATCAGAGGCTAAGAAGTGAGTAGGGTTAAGAAGTATGGACTTACTACAGGACTGTTGCGATAACAAGGGAAGACACCGTTATGAGTTACAGAAACCAATTGAGTTGATGGTACCAGGGGGTAAAACAGGAAAGGAAGAAAATTTACTACCACAAATTGGGTATACTATGCTTAATTATTCATTTCATTCTGTTGGAAAACTTCATTCTGAGTTGCGGAAGTTTTGTCATTATGAAAAAATTGAACACATGCCATTTTGGTATGATGCATAAAAGATGTAATAAAATCAAATTAAGTCTTTATTGCAATCTTCGAGAATTGAAAATAAAAACTAGCAAAAATCTTTTATATATCGGGGTAGTGACTTTAATTTAATTCACAGTATTGCGTTCACTGATTGCAATCTATCGGGCATTGGGGGATATTTTCTTTTCATTGAAAACAAAGTGAAAAAAGGGTATTATTTCCCAATTCCCTGAACGACAATCCAGTCCATTTGTTGGCGAAAATGCGCCTTTAAGTTGGGCTGTCAACCCTCATTTATCCAAGCGTCGATGATTTCTTCACGTTAGCCAATCATTCAAGGGAAAGGGGAAGGTGACTGCTATTGAATTTGTCAACTAGAATCAGACAAGCCGACAGCAGGACACTCAGCAGTGAGACTGATGAGCGTGAATGATAATAGATAGACGGATCCACAGACCAACTGGTAGGGGTCATGCCGCAGTGGTTCTTCGACTGATATCCGAACGGTCCAATGAGGTTTTGAGTTGTTAAGACCGTGATTTGCGCGCCACCCTTCGCAACGCTGCGGCCGCATCTGGCTTCTCCTCAGGACAAGGCTTTATTAATGAACCGTTGCAACAATGTGACCAGATACTTCACCGCGCTTATCACCTGCTCCCTGAATTCCGACTGAGTCACTGCATAAATAAATGTTTTTGTGCAGCAGCTGAAATCTCTCATTAAAAACCTGACAGTGGAAGTTCCACTCAGAATCATTAAAATCGAATCACTTTCCAGAGAACTGATACTATATGAAATTTACAACGTGCGTCATCTACAGGAGGATGAAGCTGCTGTAAAGTGTAAAGAGTAAAACCACAGACCTCCTCCTGCTCTCCTTCTCTGATCACTGCTCTGACCATTCAGTCCCTTACGGACACGACTAGCCACTAAAATGTGTCTGACCGTCACAGCGTTCTGCAGCAGGATGGCAGCGAAAGGGAGGAATGGAGTTAAAACTGTATCGACCAAATCATACCCTACCCACCAAGTGTCAGTGAAATAATTGTCCTTCATCATACAGAACCGCAGTACACTGTCGATGATCACCCAAGGTTCTCGTGTAAAGTATCGGGGAACGTTTTTCAGACAAAACAAAACATTGATTATTGTTAGAACGACAGCCGTAGTTTTCCCTGTGCAGTATTTTATTTTCAGCTTCTATCAGCAAATGGTGATACACCGATCAAAGGTAAAACTGACGGTGAACCAGACTGAGCAGACTGTGGCTGTGAATGCCACCACTACATCGATAACACTGGACATAGGGGTGATGTTCAGAAAACTCCACGGGAAGTAATACCACTTGATTATAGTCAAAATGATGTCAGTCCCCGGCTGCTCAAATCCTGTACCGCCCAGCTAGTTGGAGTGCTTCACCATGTCTTCAATCTGAGCCTGAGTCTCCAGAGCGTTCCTGTGCTGTGGAAAACGTCCTGCCTCGTCCCTGTACCGAGGTCACCGCGCCCCAGCGGAGCTATTCTTGGTTGGTGCGGCTGGAACGAAACCCAATTTTCCTCGGGATGAAGAACGTATGTCTGTCTGTCTGCATCAGTAGATCCGCCAATGCGATGGCACCAGGGAGACAGTGCTGCAGGTAGAGAAGCCGCACTCTCCGCGGAACAGAATCTCTATCGCCAGTAAGTTCACTGGAGAGAGAAGAGGGTCCAGACAGAGAGGGGGGAGCAAGAGAGAAAGGAGAGACACTGGACATTTCTTAACACATTCTAAGAGAATTAACATGACATTGGGTTGCAGCTGAAGAGCTGGAGTGCTGCCATCTATTTACAAGTCTGATCTAACATCAGATAAGGTTTACAAAGCCTCTAACCTGCCTTCTGTGTGGGAATAACCATATAACCATATAACAATCACAGCACGGAAGCAGGCCATCTCGGCCCTCCTAGTCCGTGCCGAACTCTTAATCTCACCTAGTCCCACCTACCCGCACTCAGCCCATAACCCTCCACTCCTTTCCTGTCCATACACCTATCCAATTACACCTTAAATGACATAACTGAACTGGCCTCTATTACTTCTAGAGGAAGATCGTTCCACACAGCTATCACTCTCTGAGTAAAGAAATCCCCCCTCGTGTTTCCCTTAAACTTCTGCCCCCTAACTCTCAAATCATGTCCTCTCGTTTGAATCTCCCCTACTCTCAATGGAAACAACCTATTCACGTCAACTCTATCTATCCCTCTCAAAATTTTAAATACCTCGATCAAATCCCCCCTCAACCTTCTACGCTCCAATGAATAGAGACCTAACTTCTTCAACCTTTCTCTGTAACTTAAGTGCTGAAACCCAGGTAACATCCCAGTAAATCGTCTCGGCACTCTCTCTAATTTGTTGATATCTTTCCAATAATTCGGTGACCAGAACTGCACACAATATTCCAAATTTGGCCTTACCAATGCCTTGTACAATTTTAACATTACATTCCAACTTAAAGACGATGTACGGGAAAACTCAGCTATATGAACAACATTAGCGCTACTCGCGATTCCTCTCTCTGGTGGGGTCGGACTCTCTGATTTAACCACGACTGTCAAGAACTTGGGAAACTTAGCATCTGATGGGGCCGAGAAGGGATACAGAGGGGACTAGCACATCCACCAATGCTGGAAGAACAGAGCAGGACTGGCAGCTTTAATGGAATTGAACAAAATCTCAGTTCGGGCCGATACCCTTTTTAGGACAAAATGGTACCTCAATTTACGACGATATTCAGGGGGAAAGCAGGAACACCTCAGAGACCAGAGTCTGTATGGCTTAATTCTACATCGAAGTTCAGTTCCTTAGCACACAGGGGACCCGTCAACAGCAGAATTCACTGGTTTTCACTAATCACTAACTGAGAAACAATGAACCTCACAATACAAAGGCTTCCTTAGCACTCCTTCCTGCAGATCCGGTTGTCTGCAACACTGCGACAAGTCTAAACAAAGTCCCATTAAAATCCATCAGTCACCCTTCCCGAAAAGCTGCGTGTCCACTGCACAAGTACAAATCCGGACAAGGTCCCATTAAAACCCTTCCTGTCACACCCTCACGGAGAGCTGTCTGTTCCCAGCACTGGTGCGAATATGGGCAAAATCGCATTAAAACTCTCTCAGTCAACTCCTTCGGGAGAGCTGCCTGTCCACAGCACTGGGACAACTCAGTAAGGGAAAACACAACGTTCGAGTCGATCCCGTGATTCCGAGGAGAGACAGATGTTTAAATTTGTTGGCCAGTAAATATGAAAAACCTGTAGCCAGGATCCATATCTCGGTCGGATATTTTTGCAATGCTCATCAAGTTACAAGCTTGCAAGTGGTCATAGCAGGATCTCACCGGTTAATGCACAGAAATACCGAACATTAATTGTTCTGCTCACACACAAGGAAGTCCAATGGCAGCAATGAACACGTACATTTTTTTTCTGCACGCTCTTGTAACTATCCAACATTGTTGACAGTAATTCTCTTCCAGTGATTTGTTTCCCTGAACTACTCGCTACCTCTCGGAATGTAATTCTGAGGCAGCCTATGTCTGGGATTTTTAATACCATTTAGCAACTCCACGAGGACAGATTATAACAGATTAAGAAATAAAGATTTTAAATTATTTACAAACCGATGACGTCAGTCAAGTGAAATCCCAGGTTGAAGGATTGTGATTAATTTAGAGAATTAATTTTAGTACAGTTGTGGGAGCCAGCTGGTCCCAAGAAATATGACTAAACCTTCCGAGGTGTATTATCAATTAAATGTGCTACCACACTAAATATGTACTTCTCAGGACTATTTGTCAGACACAATATATTGCAGTAAAATATGTCTTTGTAGCTTGTGAAACTGTACCGAATTACCTATTAGTAAACATTCTCGTGAAGAGTATAATCTCCTGATGCACTTTGTGCTTGCGAGCTCTAACAAAAAGGTCTCCAAGAAAATGTCTGTTTGTCGTGATGAGTAAACAGTTTTATATTCACTGAACACTCAGTGACTTAGTCATGGTGTGAAAAATTGGGGGCTCGTACACAGGACCATCCTTCGCCCAGACTCATATCCATCAAACTCAGCCATCTCGTGAGGGTTGACAATGTTTTATTCCAGACAACAATACGGAGAGCAGGTGAGGTGGATTAGAAAGTCTAGATAAGTATGGGTGTGCGTGTAGGACTAGTGTAGACGAAAAAAAAATCAGGACACCAAACGGTGCGTGTACTCTTGTTAGGGCAACGAGTTAACATTCAATTGCTTGTAAGATACATAACAATACCACGGACTTAAGGATGAAGAGTGGAGGGCTTGAACAGTCTCTGTTCAATACATCTGATGAGGCAGAAGACAAAAAAAAAACTGAACCTATAAGGAGTGTTTGATGGCTCCGGGTATGAACTCGTTGAGTTAAGAAAATTGATCGGTAAATCACATTAAAACAGATTTCTTCCAATTCATGCACGTCTACCGTTAGCCCACTCCCGTCATCCGAACAGGGATAGGGTTCCGCTTCACCCCACCAACCTGCATAACCTACCAGCACATAATTCTCTCGAAATTTTACAAACTCCAGCGGGCTACCACCCCTAAGCGCATTTTTCTCTTCCGCACCCCCATATTCTGCTTTCAACAGTGTTCGCTCCGTCGCGACTCCCTTGTCCATTTGACACCCTTCCCCCACTTGTCTTCCTCCAGGCACTTATCCTTGCAAGCGCAGCATGTGCTACCCTTGCCCCAGAGAGGCTTTCGAGGTGAAGCGGCACTTCGGCTGTGAATTTTCTGTGATCATATTTTGTGTCCGGCCTCCCGATCTGTCCTGTGTATCGGTAACATGAAGTAGATTGGGAGATCTCTTCGCTGAATACTTACACTCCACTCGCTCAAAGAAGCGAGAAGGCCCAGTGGCAACCCGTTTATAATTCCACTTCTCGGTACCTTTCCGCTATGTCAATCATTGACTGCCTCTACTGTCGCGATAGAGCACAGTTAGGTTGGAGTAGCATCATATGTTCCTTAACCATGATGGTATGAGAATTGGTTTCTGACATTTCCGGTAATGTAGCCTCCACCCTCTCCTTCAACAGTTTTTCTTCCCCCGCCCCTTCTTTCTGATAACATGTCTCCTTACCTGCTCATCATCTTCTCTGGTGCAATCCTTATAATCTTTTATTCATAACCTTCTATCTTCAACTATCAGACTTCAGTTTCTTCAACCCTGTATATCTGTCACCAAACAGCTTTCCAGCTATTAACTTCATAACTCCCACTCCCATTTCATTATAACTGCTTGTGTTTCTATTTCCTCTGTTCACCTTTTTAGTCTACTCCTCTTTTCTTTACTTTTCTCTCTCTTCAATCCTGCAGAAATTCACGGCCCGAAATGTTGACTGTTTATTCTTCTCCATACCTGCTGCGTGGCGTGCTCTGTGTTGTTCGGATTTCCAGCATCAGTAAAGCTATCTCAAATGCGATGTTGCAATACCGGACCAATCAGGATTATTATGGAAAGATGCTCTATGATGCTCTGGGCATCACGCAATCATGGTTGATAGACGATTGTAGTTGGGAGTTTATTATTAAGGATACCCACTTTATATAAAGGACAAGCAGGAAGGCAATAATGGAAGAGCAGTTCTGCTGTGAAAATTGAAATTTAAATATGAGAAAGCGATGTCATGAAATAGAAAGCTGTAGAATGCTTGTTGATGGAGTTTAAAAAAATGCAAGAGTAAGGAGACCCTGGGGGGTTTTATTCACAGTCTTCCGAACTGTAGCCAGGTTACAGTCCTCATAAAACAGCGGCAGATGGGGTGGCGGGGGGAATGCTGGGGGCGGTTCATCAAAGGAGTTTTCAATATGAAGATAAATTGTTAAAATCAAGTTGACGCTGGATCCCGAAAGGTAGAATTTGCAGAATGCTTCCGAGAAGAAGTTCTGGAGCAGCTTGTGGTTGAGACCAATTGTGGTCATCAATACTGGACTGGGGGTCGTATAGAACCGGATATGATTAGGGAAATTAAAGTAAAGGTATTCACCGTTTTCCACTTCCACACCTTACACACACACAGTTTTCACATGTGACAGTAAAGCTCGAAATATTTTGGAGTTCAACATAATGAGCGTTAACCTTTTTCAGTCAAATGTAAATAATTTGTGAATAATTCAACGAATAGATTTTGGAATATTTTAAACCGCGGAAGATTTTCAATGCACAGGGTAAGAGTGGCCTGTATTTTATAAGCGGGGGTGGGGTTGCCTGCATATCCGTGCCTTCTTACACTTTGATATCTCTCGATTAGTACGTCCAATATCCAGTTGCACAGTGCAATAATAAAGCCGAAGAGCAGGAGTTTTTTTTTTACCAAAGCCCGTGGAAAAACAGTCCTGAAATTTGAATTGAAATTCAGAGATAGCATTGTGATATAAATGTCCTTATTTTCCAGATGTGTCAAGGCCAACTGCAAATACAAAGGATGTATTTGACATCTGTCGTAGAGCAGCTCTGTCGATAAGCATACAGGTGCGCGTCCAATCTGGCACGGCTGGATTTTTCGAAATGGTCAACGACCAGCTGAGCAATGCCCTTCATGATGTTTCCTTCGATACTGCAGCGTGGTAGTCCCAAGATGTAAAGGTCTTTGATACCGTGATTATGGTAGCTGGTCTGAAGTATGAGGAGACAACACACTGGAGGAGTGAAACTTTGGATCTGTTGTTGATGACTCAGATGAGTTGGTTTTAACATTTTCACAGTGTTAGGCTTGTGATTCTGTCTAGAACGACAATCTTACCGGGATTCACTCTTCCTCTTGGGTCTACTGATGTTTCAGATACTGGCTGCTCACCCGGGGTGCGGTTGATAGATTTTGTGATCAGAGTTTTTTTTTTGCCTGCAGGTAAGCTGGCTGGAGCTTCAGGAAAGGATGTTTCACTGCTACTGTCGTGGCTGTTTTCCATGTGTAGTCAGTAATGTGCTTGATGCCTAGTCACATATTCTGCTAATCCATATCGGACAGGTCTTGCTCATTTTTTAATGATAAGTGATGCTTAACTTCCTGAGTGTAAAGATTAGCTTTCCCTTGGAAGCTCTAATACGAATCTGGCATATAACATGAAGACTTCAGTTAAAACCTCACCCCATTTCCCCTCCAGTGCATCTGGTTGGGCAATCGGATGATATTTATTGAGGTAACAACACTTCACAGTTAGTCGTCTACAAATGTACTGATATGGCCGGTGTCACGTGAAAATACTTCGACGTTTCTGACTTCCCGGTTTGTGCCAGCCCTTTGAATATCTGACAGGTAGCCCGTTCAAGACAGTCCTGAAGCACAGATATTGCCTCATTAAACAATATTGAAATTGCCTTGACGACTGATTTCTCCATTGTCAGCAGGAGTTGGTATGGTAGATTTAACATTGTGAAGACGTGGTCTGAAAGGCTAGAAAAAGTACTGGAATGACTTTCTAAGTGCCATGTTCGCTTGCATGAACGTGCTTGATTGTGTTTGTCCCTATTGTGTCCATGGCAATCTGCTTTTTATGGATCTGGGTACAAGATTCAGTAAAAGAAACAAGAAACTTAACGCACAAAAAAAATTCTTCAACAAATCCTTTGCAATGCTGAACGTGAAATAAAACCGTAATTGTTTGCAATATCCATGAAGGAACGACTATATTTGTACAGTGACACAATGGGCAAACAGAGACCAAGGTATTTGTTCATTGCCCTGTACTTGATGTTGTTGACGACGCTGTCACACTAATGAGCTCAGGTAACCTTCTCTCTGCTACATATAAGCTCATTGAACGACTCAACAGTACAAAGATTTAGTTGGCAAATGCTGTAGTACTGGTCGCCATTTCACATGGAAGAAGGTATATCCATCCACTTACTACATAGTGAGCATTTCCCATCCCGTACTTGAAGCGGTTGAAGTTCCTAGTAAGTTGGCTTTTGTGTGTGTTTTTACAACTAATTTCTGACCCTTTTATGATACGGCAACAATGAATATAGAATTCAGTCCAGTTTAATAAACAAATAAACATTTATTAAACACTGCTCCATAAAACTGAAAAGTAAACAGACGACCAACAACCGGAAGTTAACTGCTATACGGCAACTCGCACAGTACTTAAAGTAATAAATGCGAATACAGTTATTAAAGTGATAAATGCGATCACAGTCTTAAAGCGATAAATGCAAAAGTCCTAGTGATTTATACAGTCAATTAGGAGAGATTTTCCTGAAGTAACGAACTCCTCGACGACGTGAGGTTACTGATGATCCTAGCTGAAATATGTCTTGCCCGTAGGATTTACGACAAAGGAAATGCAAACGGCTTAAAGGAACTGACCTTTTCCTTGGCGAATAACACTGTGCCCAACCTTTTCTGCTCTTGCAGCAGGGATTTTCTCGGATGCAGTTTACTATCTCCTTGAACGAAGATCCAATAAGGTGGATATTGTAGTAAACCGCCAAGGACTGCAACTTTACTTGATCCTTCGGGTTCCCGTACTTTGCAAAATTCTTCACTCTCCAATACTTAGACTTTAAAATTAAATCGAAGATACATTAAACATAGCTGGCAGTGATTTTCAAAATTGCCAGCACAACTTACAGTAGAAAGTAAAACTCGGCTTTAAAACGTAAAGGGCTCAGGAAACCAAATATGCAGCATAACAGAATAACGGACGACTTAAACGATGAGTCACCACAAAAACTCATGCTTCAAAGCAGGTTTTCCTATTTTATACCTGTTGAGAACAGGCCATTACATGACCTGCTATTGGCGGAAACATTACATCACCCCACCATCCAAGACCATTCCATCATGCTGACCAGATAATCATTACATCATGGTCATAAGACAGGCACAAGATACACACGGGTTACGTAACAAACTGCTTAAACTTTAAACTGTAGCAATAATCTCTAATATATTTTCTGTGGGTCTGCTGCGTGTTTATAGATTTCCAGGATACTGGCTTTTTTTCTGTGTTTTCTTTTTTTTTGTTTTAAATACTCCCGAAAATCAGGTCATTCGCGATGCAGTGGGGATGCTCCGAAAGGCATAGTGTCCACTATCTGATTCCAAAATGACTTGACCCCGCACAGGAGCAGCACACGAAACATTTATTAACTTACCACAGAACACAGGGCGATGAATAAACATCTTTTCGCTAGGAGATTGTTTTTTTTTTCATTTTATTTTCTTGCACTTAATATACTGGCGATTGTGATCGACGATATTGTGATCTCTCGAAATATGTCACTATCATGGTCCCGTCTGACGACTCCTCATCATGCTATTACCTCCTTAACGGGCCTTAATCCCGTCCTTTGATTTCCAATCATCCCCAGTTATACTAAATATAGCAGACCTGCTTCCCATTAGTGAACATAGGGTAAAACTCGGGCGGCACAGCTATGCTTTGCCAGTTCGTTAGTCGACCCTAGTGTGAGTAAACCTCGTTTCCTGATTCCTCAAGACTGTCAGTTCTAAGTTCCACATCATTTCCTGGATACTCTACGTAAACCTCGTCTCCATGCAAATACTTGCCTGGATACCGGTTCCCCGTATGCGCCGATGTTAACGCCTCACGACTCTGCCTCTGCGCCTGTGTTCAGCGCTTGAGACTGTCTTCAGCCTCGTCCTTGCTACATGTGGAGATTGTTAAGTGAGTACCCGACTGGGGCTCACTGTTGACATGTTTCAGTGAAGAGCGGAGCGAATGATAGTGTAATGTAACACTGATTGGCAGGAGGAATAGAGAAATTCAAGAAGAAGCAGGTTTAGGATGAAAAGATCAGTCAGGGATACAGAAAGTCAGAACGTAACCAAGAAGGAAATTAACAATAGACTTAGAAGAGTTAGAAGGGGTCATAAGTAGACGTTGGAGAGTCGCATTAAGGTATATGAAGGCAGATATGCTAGGGCACGCCAACGCTAAAAATTATGCGCTGGAAGCTTGTAAAACGTTAAGATAGATTATTCCCCTGCGATAGAAGGAATGCACTCCAGGTAATTAGAGAAAGCGAGTGAGGAAATGATATTTGCGTCTCCACTGGCCACATAGGTATTTCCAGATTGGACATTGACAAATGTCAGTACTTTGTTCAAGAAATGTAATGTGAAGAGCCCTGAGCATTACAGACCAGTGAGTCTTCCGTCAGTATTGGGCAAGCTATTGGAGAGGAATCTTTGAGAAGGAATTTTTCAGTATCAGAGGAAGTGAATTCTGGTTGATGAAAGACAGCATGGTTTTGTGGGGGCAGGTCGTCCCTTAGGAGCCTGACTGATTTCTTTGAAACAGTGACAAAAATATAATGATGAAGTTGGAAAGTGAGCTATAATAATTTAGTAAGATGTTTGACTGGGATCTCCATGATAGGCGCGATCAGAAGGTCATGTGGACTGGGATCTAGAGAGTCCTATTGTGTAGTTTCGAAAATGGATTACCAACAGAAGGCAGACGAGGCAGAGGATATGCTGTATTCAGTTTGTCGTGCAATGGCCAGTGGTGCTGCGAGAGCAAAGTATAAACAATAGTACACTTTATATCTGTACCTCGACTCTGCTGTTAAAGAGTTCTATGCGCAAACTTTAACTTGACCATTCTGCAGCACTTGGATAATTCATTGAATTTGGGCTGACGATGTAAGCAACATTCTAAATTCAGACTTTTGCAACTCAAACCGCGAATTACAAATTCCCAATTCAAGTACACACGAATTTGTCCAAATGCCAATTTACCTTTGAGCAGTGGGTTTATCATACCTGGAATAGATACTGTCACATTTCGATCCCAGAAGTCTTGATCCCACATAGGCGGTTTGGAAACCATGTCTCCCTCTGAAGTCATTGTCAAAGCAAACAAATAAAAGTCCACAATCCAAGTACGCAGCTACGGCAAAACAAAAGTCCAAGCTTGCTCATTTCTTACTTTACAATCGTCGCAGGTAAATGGCATATTCAAAATATATATCCTGTCTCAAAGTGAAAATTCTGATTAAAAAAAATACTCTAAAGAATAAAGGAAGCAAGATGTAAGTACTAACGACATCACAAGCACTAACCAACCCTTAATGCAATTACGAAAAGAGACGCAACCTCAGAAATATATTTCAATTCCTGCAAATTTATTTTACACAAGGAAACCAACTTTCACATTTTTACATCTTATTGTAAAATTGAGGATGAACGCAAACATCCTGTCAATTCAAACCTAACAAACACACGTCTGTCTTCCGTTCAGTCCCGCACCCATTAACTCTCTTTCTCTTTCAGCTGAACTCACAAATGTCCAATTCCTATGCAATATTTCACATTCTCATTGTATTCACACTTCAAACTATCGCAGAACAAGACATATTCTAGATGTTGAACAGTTAAAAATACTCTATAATTATAATCATGCAGCCTTTAAGTAATCTTTTAGAGTCTAAAACAAAGGGTCGCTGGAAGTTATGTATTGTCCGCAAGTTAATATTCAACATATCTAAAACATGGCATCGCCACGTCACGGTATCTCTAAAGATTTAAACGTTCTCTCTCCAATCTCCGATCAAAGATAGAACTGAAATTAAATGAATGTTTCTTTTATAGTATCCAGATTAATATTTCCCATTACCAGCGTTGAAGTAACAGATTTGGATACTGTACTGGGACCTTTGCAACACCCACCTCCAATCTGGAGTTACGGTCTTTACCGCCTTTGTGATGGAGCGTGGTATATTCCTTTAGTGCGATACCTCTCTTATAATTTCATACGTGCTCTTTCTGATTCACATGCTATAACCATTCGTTTCCCCCAATTTCGGTGCTGCAATATGTGTCAGGACAGAGGGATCAAACTGCACCATGGAATTTCTGAAATCGTTGGTGATGCGAGATACCGACATTTCCACCGAAATATATGTGATATCCCGCTGTAAATTGTGCAGATAAAATGCTAACTTGTTGTACTTATTGGAACTCTAGTCATAGATCTGATTTAAACGCAGTTGGGTGCATTTAAAGTGCCAATGAGCGAAAGAAGGCGACTGTCACGCCTTCAACAAAGGATGTAGTCTAAAGGCAGGCAATTATAGGCCAGTTAGTTCAACATCTGTAGCTGGAAAATGCTTGAAGCTATCATTAAAGACGAAATAGCGAGGCATCTGGGAAAAAGTAGATCCACCAGAGGAAACGGTGAGCCTGCAGAGAGATATAAATAGGTTAAGTGTGTGGGCAAGGATCTGGTAGATGAATTACAATGTTGATAATGCCAGGTCATCCTCTGGGCAACAGAAGACCAGTTTATTATATAAATGGTAAAGGATTGCAGCATGTTGTTGTGCGGAAGGACTTAGGAGTGTTTGTGCATGATTTGCAAAAGGTCTGTTTACAGGTACAACAGCCTATTCAGAAGGCAAATGGGAGATGACCTTCTTTGCTGGAAGG
Organism: Hypanus sabinus; assembly: GCF_030144855.1. Taxonomy (NCBI): domain Eukaryota; kingdom Metazoa; phylum Chordata; class Chondrichthyes; order Myliobatiformes; family Dasyatidae; genus Hypanus; species Hypanus sabinus. The sequence goes on along the minus strand of NC_082706.1, from coordinate 59,752,440 downwards.
AATTAATTTAAGGGCAGGAAGCTTATGCTGCAATTTTGCAGTGTACTGGTGATGTCGAATCTGGAGTACTGTATGCAGTTCTGTGGATTTCGTTCGGAGAATACAATATGCACAATGGGTGAAATGCGGATAAAACTGGAGGAGAATGGCAATGGTCAGATGGTTCAGCAAATTATTGCACAAAACTCAGGGGCATTTGCAAAGCACAAGGATGACTGCAGAAAGATGGCTGGCAGTATGTGCATACAAGGTTTAGACTGAAAACCACAGAAGCAGTATGGGTCCCCACCCCACAAAAAAAACAGACGACGATGTCGGTAAGGAAATACAGAGTTTAGTACAACAAGTAGGCAAGTAGCGTATAACCTACCCATCTGTCTAGTGATGAAACTAGATGGTAGTGCGAAGTTGAAAATAGTCTGCCGAGAGCAGAATAAAGTAACTCCGTTAAAAGCCCCAATTCTACAGACTAACCCGGAGACAGGGGTCAAACAGAATGAAAGAGCGCAATGGTTCACAGTTTTGGACATAAATAATGGATTTTGTTCTATCTCTCCGGAACCGGAGTGTCAATTCAACGTTGCACCATTTAACTTTCAGGGACAGCAGTATGTATGGACTGCCCTAAAACAGGATTTCCATAATTCCCCGTCTATATTTCACAATCGCTTAGGTGAAGGGTTAAAACGGTTTTCAAAACCCGAGTGATTGGTACAATATATAGATGATCTACTCCTGCAGACTGAAACTAAGCAGGAACTTTATAAGCTAATGATTGGCAGACTGCTACAATTATTTTTTGCATTGGGACTAAATGTAAATCCTACAAAAAAAAAAAACATGGGTAATAAAACCTGTTATACGTAATGAGATGTTTATTTCGGAATGATCTTGACACTGGGAAAAAGAGAAATTGATAAGCAAAGAGTGGAATTGGTTATGAAACTGCCTGTTCCCAATGATGGGAAAGAGCTGAGGTCCTCCCTGCGGCTAGTAGCATACTGTAGAATTCACATTAATGAATATTCCACCAAAGCAGCTCGTTTTGTGGAGTTACCGGTGTTATGTGTGAAGCCAAGCAATGCTGCAGAACGGATGTTGCTAATAAGAGAGAGATAAAAGAAAGTCATCCAAAATGCTAACGGGAGAGAGATAACGAGAGATAGACACACATAATTCAGTATTTTGGCTTCTGCACTGATATTGCCACGGACATTTGTTTTGAAGCTGAACTGCTTGTGAACACTCCTGCTGAGACAACAGGAAGTGGTGAAGTTCGATGAACAGGTGATAGCCCATCAGGGGTGAGGATAAAACAGCGGGTTTGCTAAGGCACAAGCAGACACGCCACGAGACACTGGAGAGAGCATTGTGCCCCAACAAGTTGATGGAAGTTTGGAGGATCGATCCACGGGAATCGGTCAGAGGCTCTCAGGGTGTAAATGTACGACCAGTTGGGACCTGTTGTTTGTCCACCCTTGGCTGGGTGACGGGTTCACCATGGAAGAACGGTTGCATCTGGAACAGTAGGTCACAGTCGGTAACCACAACCGGACAATGGTCGCATCTGGAACGGAGGGATCATAGTCCTTGACCACAACAGGACAAGAAGACACCGGAAGGTTTGCCTGAAACTTCAGCTGTATCTCTCTCTCTCTCTCTCTCTCTCTCTCTCTCTCTCTCTCTCTCTCTCTCTCTCTCTCTCTCCCCACGCCCACCCCCAACGGTACCACAACAACTACCTCGAACTGTACTAAACTGAACTGAACTCTGCTTCACTTGAAAACTGATCATTTATCCCTAGACTTCGATAGAGCTTGGCTGATTCTTATTCCCATATCTCTGTGTATATGTGTATATTATCATTGCTAACCTGTTAAATTTATATGCTTACATTTAGTGTACTGTATTAATTAATTTACAAATAAACGTTATTAGTTTCTAGTAATTACAGCTCCAACGAGTTTTGCATTTCTACTGGTTTGACAACCCAAGTAAGGGGTACGTAGCAGTGGAAAGGAATGTGGCATGATGATGGCAATCAGAAATTACCCTGACCATCACAGCTCTGAAGTAATCATTGGCCTCTGCGCTTGCTTTATAAACCCGAACTCCGAATGAGCCATTCTCATTGGAGGTGACGACAACTGATACCACACTTTCCGCAGTGCTGTTACAGGACACGCATGGAAATTCACGACCAGTAGCACATGCATCACGCATGCTCTCACCAGTAGAACAGGCGTGTACTGTACGTGAAAAACACTTGTTAGCGGCTTTCTAGGCGGTACAACATTTCCTCTACACAGTGGGACTTAATGTATTTACAGTACACGCCCCATAAAATTACTGTTAGATGGAAGGATTAAAGATGGTTTAGTAAGCCAAAATAGAATTGCCAGATGGACATTGCTGCTACAAGGAAGAAATATTAGTGTAAAGCGAGTAAACACTGCCTGCATGTTAGCCGATAACTTGGGGAACCCAGGAAGGGAATGTAATGTGCCCATTTGTATCAACACAAAAAGGAGGGGGTGAAAGTAGATATGATAAGGCAAACAAAGACGCAAAGGAAAAATAAAAATCATACTTTAAAATGTCTGTAGATGGCTCCTCATCAGTACAGGATAGTGAGAGGAGGACAGTGTGCGGCAAATATGCAGAGTATGAACGTGGGCAGGAAAGGACTAGCATAGCTTTAAAGTTACCCAAATCCATAAAAGCACAGCCAGCAGAATTGGCAGCCGTAGCATACTTGGTTAGCCAGCCAGAACGTTTTCCGCTGGGGTCACTCATACATTCTGATAGTATGTATGTTTGTACCAGCCTTACAGAACATTTGCCTCTGTGGGAAGCAAGCGGGTTTGTTTCAGCTGATGGGAAGCTCCTCCCATCTGCTGCTTTATTACTATATATATATATATATATATATATATATATATATATATATTTAAAGCGGCAAAGGGGAAAAAGTATATGGAGTTATAAAGGCTAAAGCTCGATCTAAATTATCCCCATAGGGAAATAGGAAGTCTGACGAATTGGCAAAGCAAGGTGCTTTATTTGGGCAGGAATGACAGTCACAAATTGGAGATATTGGAAGACAGAAAGAAACAGAGGAGCAGAAGAAAAATAGTTATTTTATAATGATACAATGCGAAGAGTCCAAAATATACTAAGGTTGCAAGGGATTGTTTGTGAACGATGGAGTTGCCCTTCATGAAGGAAAGCTTGTGGTTCCAGAGGAGTAAGAAAACAGATGATCCAATAGTAGCATAATCACACAAGGAGTGCGAGGCACCCTGGAAAAGCTCAAGGAAGTGGGCTGGTGGCTGAAGATGAAGGATGATGAGGAGCATTATGTCAAAAAATGGTTGATTTGTGCACAATATAATCCTCGTATAAATGTTAAGAAAGGAGACCTTGAAAACACAAGACCAGTGAAAGGGTCTTGTGAAAGGTCTATTTTGCAGATAGATAATGTTGATCCCTGTTGCCCACCACAGGAGTGTACAAATATATTCTGGTTGTAATAGATACCTGTACCAAGTAGGTTGAATCTTTCCAGGCTAAGTATAACGCAGCAAAGGCCACTGCAAAAATCCTCTTGGAAACGATAGGCACTCGCTGGGGACTACCCCGGAATATGGAATCAGATCAAAGCACAAATTTCACCGCCCAGATAATGCAAGATGTAATGGCACTGTTAGGAAGCAAGCAGAGATTTCATCTACCCTGTAAAACGACAGTCTAATGGAATTATGGAAAAGATGAATCTAACACTGTATCATAATATTGCAAAAATGGTGCAAAAACATGGAACAACATGTTTTTTCTACACGATTTAAACTCTAATTGATTTTACTTTTCATTTATGCGACTTATATCGGAAATGCTGAATTACTCTGGAGATGCTCACAGTGTCTGGCATAAATTAACAAACTACTGCCGGTCACATGCTTTCGGTATGTTCCTCCACTGTTTCTAGAGAGCAACTGTCGCTCGCTTCGGTTACCAAATCTCCCTCAAGCTGTTTTTTGCCGATAAGGACAAGGATTTAGACTTCTACTTGGCATAACTCGTATTCTGTTGCAACATATTATCGATCGTTTCTTACCGTGTTTTTTTTTTCCCGCGACTTAATCAAGTTATTACTCATTGACCGCGATTATTTCCTGTCATGTGCTCCAGAATTCAATTCGGCAACTTCAATCCCGTTAACGAATCTGTTTCCAGGGCTTCGTACCATAATACCGCACCGTAAATATTTGTGATGAGTTGGCACTGAAAGACATTTAAATTCAATTTAAAAGTTTGATCCCCGTTGAAGAATCTGTCTTCATTACTCCGTATCATAATTTCATACGGTCACATTTTGGGTTTACCTGGCGCTGAAAGACAATGACTGCGCCAGTAACTCTGTGGCCTTGCTTTCATAGAACAGAGTGTCGGGTGAATTGCCACAAGTTGACTGACTCAGAAAGTTACAAAATGCGAAGCACTTCTCCGGTACTCCTGGCGGACATGTAGAGGTGATTCTTGCAAAGACTTGAGGTTGGTAAGATTTACAGAGGAAACAGACATCTCCAATTCATTGTATTTGAAACTGACAAAATCACAGTGATGCATTCACTACACATTTCTGTTCTGTGACGCGATACATTACCGTCTTTTCAACCTAAAGGGTCATATTCGGTAATTACCGCCATTTGAAAATTTAAATGCTATTCATAAAGAACACCGTCATCAATACTACTCGTTTTCAATGTTCCTTAATATTAGAAGTTCAGTTGAAATCTATGTTTTAAACATGGCTGCTGTCATGAACGTCAAAGACCCCAATCTAACTTCACACTCTATCAGCAACCTCACTGACGGGATGTAGCCTCCTGAATTGCAGACTTAGATGTCACTCAGTTCTTTTCATCCGTTTCTACCCAGCTTCTGGAGTGACAATCAGCATCCTGTCCCGGTAAAGACAGTCGGGAGGATGCCACATAGAGAGACGCTCGTTTGGTTTTAGCAGAATCAATTGGATTACTGATTTCGGCTTGGACATGCTTTCACCTCTCATATTGTACGTTCCTGGATTAAACGCTGTATATTATTTTTTTCTTCTTGCAGTTAATTTAACGGCGATTCTGATCCTATCCCACGGAATATGTGGTATTTCCAAATGTTTCACTCGCTACCTGGTGGCCATGGCGGCGGCGGATCTATGTTTTTCTCGGGGCTCTGGTGGAGCAAATTAACAATATCTCTATGCTGGTTTGTTTCTTGCTCATATCTCCGGTATGTGCTATGTCACTTGTTCTGAGGACTGCAAACACGGAATGTTCAGTTTGGTTAACGGTCGCCTTCACTTTCGATCGCTTCATCGCTATCTGCTGTCAGAATCTGCGAAAGATGTATTGCACCAGGAGAGTGGCTACTGTGGTGATAGTAATAGTGGGGACAGTGACCTCTGTGAGGTGTATTCTATTTTTCTCCATCTATACTTTACTTTTTCCGTACACAATCATTCACCGAGTTCCTTAGCGTTGCATCCAAAGAGCTGAATATTATACTTCTCCCATTTAGAAAGCGTACGAGGTATTTGACCTCATCGTAACACCATTATTGCCACTCAGTTTGATACTGTTATTCAAAACGCTAACCGTCAAGCATATTATATATGCAAATAGAGGCCGGCAGGACTGCAAAACAAGAACGAGAATCAGAGAGCTGAAGAGGTGAAGAAACAGAGAAAGTCAATGATTCTGTTGTTCGCTCTCTCAGGTAAGTTTATATTACTGTGGTTGCCCTACGTTTTACACTCCATGAACTGGCAAGCGGAAAAATACTTCTACACCGACAGATATTATAATACCCTGATATCCATCGATCAGCAATTCGGGTTCATGCTGCAGTTTCTCAGTTCCTGCAGGAACATTTCATCTATGGACTGACACGGAGGAAATTCAGATCGGAACTGGAAAATGGAGTGAAATATCTGTTTACATTACACGGGCTCCTCTGTAAATAAAAATCAAAACTTATTTCACTTAGGTTGAATTCCCGAATAATTGTTCTAAACCAGCGGTGTCAAAATACCGGCCCGCGGGATGATTTGGGGAGAGAAAAAGTATATTCACCACCACTTATTATGTATCTGTACGGCAGCCGTACAATAAGCGGCAGTTAACCACCCGCTGTGCATAAGCACCTACCACCCTGCAGTGCAGATCACTAGGGGCCCACTGATGTCGTCAGACACAATATAAGCACACAGAGTATTCAGGTAAATAACACTTGTAGCAAGGCTGAGACTGTTTGCTGCTGTGGTTCAAAATGCTTTCCAAGAAAAGAAAAGTTGACATCGAAGGTCGGATATTCAACGATAATTGGAAAGATCGTTTTCTTCTCCTGTGAAGTCAACGCCAAATCTATAAGTCTGATATTCTCGGAAAACGCTGTGGCAAAAGAGTACAATATCAAACGACACTATGAGACATCACACGGAGAAAAACTTTACAAGTACGCAGGACGACTCAGAACGCAAAACGTCAACGAGTTTGAAGCAACTCTAAAAAAGAAACAGCAATCAGTGTTCACAAAGTGTCGAGAGACTCATGATGACACTGTCAAGGGCAGCTATATTATTGCCAAAAAAATAGGTACTGCGTCGAAGCCATACTCAGAGGGCGAATTCTTCAAAGCATGAATGCTGACGGCGGCTGAGCTGGTGTGCCCTGAGAAGGGACAGGCTTTTGGTAATATCAGCTTGTCAGAAATACTCTGGCAGAGGGAATCCGGGACCTTGCAGGAGATTTGAGCAATCAACTAAAAGACAAAGTGAAGTCATTTATTGCATTCTCTATTGCAATTGAAGAGAGCACCGACGTGACTGATGTAGCTCAATTGGGAATATTTATTCGTGGCGTTGATGCATCTTTGACCGTCACCGAGGAGTTTGTGAAGATGGTGCCCATGACAAACACCACAACAGCGAACGACGTTTTCTCCAGCCTCACCAACGCCTTGAACAGACTGTGGGTTGACTGCAGTCACGCTGTCAACGTGGCAACAGTTGGCGCACCGTCCATGGTCGGGAGAAAGGCAGGTTTTGTTGCGAAACTCAGAAAGAAAATTCAGATAGAGAATCCAAAGCAGCAATTCTGGAATTTTCATTGTATTATTTACCAAGAGGCGTTATGTAGCAGGAGCCTGAAATTGGACAATGTCATGAATGTAGTTATCAAAACGGTTAATTGTATTAGAGCCAAAGGACTCAACCATCGGCAATTTGACACTCTTTTGTCCGAAAGTAATATTGGACACGGACTGCTCTACCACGCTAAAGCCACTGGTTGAGCAGAGGGGTTGCGCTCAAACGTTTCTTTTCAATTACGTGCGGAAACTGGACTATTCATGAACAAGAAAGGGGATCCAGTGGCAGAGTTGGATGACCCAGACTGGCTTCATGATCCTGCACTTTTGTGGATATAACAGAGCACGTAAATGTGCTTAATGTTAACATGCAAAGCCGCAACAAACATGTTACGGAATACTACGACAGCATTCGTGCCATTCAAATTAAATTATAACGGTGGGAGATACAACTGTCCCGGAACAACACAGCTCATCTCCCCTCTTTGCAGTCTGTGCTTGTCGCTCATGGGAAGAATGACAACACGACAGGTCCAAGGACAAAATATCATGGCTGAAAAGTGAGTTTCAAATCGTTTCCAAGTCTTCACTTAGCTCGAGAAGGAATTCTCAATATTTTGCTCGCAGTTTGCCGTCAACGCAGCATCAGATGTGCTGGAGGAAATCAAAATGGAAATAATTGAAATTCAGTGTTACCCGGCCTTGAAATATTAATTTGAGACTGTGGGCCTGGAGTCATTCTATCAATACCTGGGACCGATGTACCTCAAGATGACAGACTTTGCCACAAAGATCCTTTGCATGTTCGGGACAACGTCCCTCTGTGAGCTGGCGTCCTCTATAATAATGAACATTAACAAATCCAATCTACACTCGCAGCTGACACAGAGATATCTAAATGACATTATGAAAATCGCAACTGCCCAGAAACTGGTCCTTGATGTTAACAGGCTGGTTAAAGCCAAGTGATGTCAGGTGCCTGGAAGCAGCAAGTGAAAAATAAGTGACTCAGTTCGATGCCCTGCGGCATGTAAGCGAAATGCGTTATGTAATTTTAAGAGTCATAATATTGTGATTCATTCATTTTCTGACTATTCTATTATTGTAAATGTGATCACTTTATTAAGAATTAAAGGCTAACTGTGTTCATTGTCTGAGTTTGGTTTCTGCAAGCAATCTAATAAAACATAGGTGCAGTTGTGTAGCCTACATTTACAATTTGTTTCGCTCGGTCTACATTTGTTTCTGCTAATGTTCGATTTCAAATGGTCTATTAATGGAAAGGGTTTGGCTTCCAAAACAAGCTTAGAGAAAGAAGCACCTTTTTTTTCTGTATCTCATCAAACTTTCTTGTAGCCTACGACTGAAAGTTAATACCAATCATAAAAAAAAATAATTCTTGCTAGGCAATATTCTTCATAAGAAACGAAATGAGTAAAGTGAAACAATTTGTATGTATAGCAGAGACTGAGACACATGAGCGTTGGGTTGAAAAATCGAAGGCAATGTAAGCTGTGGGAGCACGCACGCGTGCACATCTGATCCGTCCCACATGAAGTCGGAATTTGCCCAATCCAGCCCGTGACCGAAAATGATTTGGACGCCCTTGATTTAGATGATGAAATAGATGGATTTGTTGCCAAGTTTGTGAAAGATATGAAGATTGGTGGAGGAGCAAGTAGGTTGAGGAATCAGGTAGAATGCCGAAGCACTTAGGTAGATTAGGAGAAAGGACAAGGAAGTGGCACATGAAATATAATCTTTGACAATGCATTGCCATGCATTTTGGTAGTGGTGATAAATGTGCAGAATATTTTCTAAAAGGGGAGAAAATCCGAAAAAGCTGAGAGGCAAAGGGACATTGGAGTCATCGTGCGCGACACCCTAAAGATTACCTTGAGGTTGAGATGGTGATGAGGAAGGCAAATGCAATGAGACCATTTATTTCAGAGGTCTAGAATACAAGAGCAGGGATGGGGTGCTATGGCCTCACCTTCAGTATTGTGCACAGTTTTGTGCTCCTCGTCACAGAAGCGATGTGCTGGCATTGGAGAGGGTCCAGAGGAGGTCCATAATGATGATTCCAGGAATTAAAAGTTTATCATATGAACAGCATTTGATAACTCTGTGCCTGTACTCACTGGAACTGAGAAGGATGAGGGACGATCTCATTAAAACCTTTAGATTGTTGAAATGCCGAGAAAGAGTAGATGGGAAAAGGATGTTTCCCATGCTGGGAGAGTCCAGGACAAGAGCGCACAGACTCAGGTAGAAGGACGTGAAGGCAAATCAGAGATAAGGAGAAAATTCCTTAGCCAGAGGGTGTTGAATCTGTGCATTTTTTGCCACGTGTAGCTGTGGAGGCCAGGTCGTTGGGTGTATTTAAGGCAGAGATTGATAGGCTTTTGATTGGACATGGCATCGAATCTGATAGGGAAAATGTTTGATAATGCGTTTGAACAGGAGAAAGAAAGGATCAGAAATAATTTAATGTTGTAGCAGACTCTATTGGCCAAATGGCCTAGTTCGGCTCCTATGTCTTATATTTTGATGGTCTTCTCTTAGCAGAAGGCAGCATGGGTTACAAAGGGTAAATTATGTTTCACTAATATGTTGCAGGTCTATGAAGAGGGAAATAAAATTTACGAATACAATTAAAGAGGTGATATAATTTACTTAGGCTTCAGAAGGATTTTGAGAAGGTACCACAGAAGAGGTTAATATTCAAATTGCAGGAGGTAGGGAATCAGGGCATTGGATGCGATTATGTTCAGAATTGGCTCAAAAACATAAAGGAAAGGGTTATGGTGAGAGGATCATTTTCACACCCGGAAGGTGTTAAAAGTGGGATTCCACAAGAATTCGTTTAGGGGCTGCTGCTGTTTTTTATTTACATTGCTGATTTGGATAAGCACAGAACTAATAAACTAGTTGAGTTTGCAGATGACTCAAAATTAGAGTATGGGCGATAACATTCAGGCAGCAGAATCAATACAGGTAGATGTAAACAAAATCCTGATGTGGGCAGATAAATGACAAGTGAAATGTTATATAAGTAAATGTAAAATATAGGAAGTAGAAGTAATAGATATAAATATGCAATGGGGGTTTTGAGTAAAAAAAAGTGCATTGTATGAGAAGAATCTCAGTCTTCTGGAAGATATCACTATCAACATCTAGGCAATGCACTGAAGCAATTAGGAAGGCTGATACAATTTTGGGCTATATAATGCGCTCAGAGGAGTTCAGAACTAAAACGGCTCCTTAAGCTGTTTCATGCACTTGCGAGCCCACAACTTGAGAACTGTGTGCAATTCTGATCTGCATATTTTGTAAGGGAAGTGAAGGCACTGGAAAGAGATTGGAGAAGAGCGACTACTCTAATTGCAGGACTGCAGAGTGAGCTATGCAGAAAGATTGAGAGAATTAAATCTGTTTGGCCTAAGTTGACATAGAATGAGAGGAGATATGATCGAAGTGTTCAGAATCATTAAGGGTAGAGATAATTAGGATGCCAACTGCTACTTGAAAATTAATACATCAAGAAGGAAACGTGGAGACTGGTTAAAGGGAGATTTCAGACTAACATCAAAAAGCAATTCTTTACAGAGTTATTTGACAGATCCACAATGAACTCAACACTTTCACACAGAAGCATAGACTGAAAGGTACAGAATGAACCATGCTCTCACACTGTAGCATAGACTGAAAGGTACAGAAAGAATGGACATATGGTCAGGCTGCATTCAACTCTAATATCTTTTCAACATGTAATAGACAAGTTTTGGTCAGCCTGATTACTGAGGCTCTGGAAAGATATACAAGACATGGAGAAGCAATCATAAGGTTACTGTCCAGGACAACTGAGTCATGCAAAAATATTATAAAAATTGTATTCACGCCTGGAAAGTAGCAGATGCAGAGTGGCTCGACATTTAGCTTTTACTCAGAAAATATTGGATCTTAACTTTGATCATTTATAAAATTAGAAGGCCATTTTTCTTCAACTTTGAAGACATTACTGCAAACAGAATTCTGAACTTTATTAGATCTTTATTATAATCCAACATCTTTTTCTTAATTAACTTACTAACTAAATAAATATTCAATTAACACACACACAAAATGCTGGTGGACCGCAGCAGGCCAGGCAACATCTATAGGGAGAAGCACTGTCGAAGTTTCAGTCAATATTCAAATTGTGTTATAGCTATAGAGCATCAAACATAGGAGCACAGTTAGGCCATTTGGCCTATTAACTCAGCTCTGCAATTTTAATTATAAAGGAAAATTACAGCTCATCTTCCTTCGTGGAATTTGTTGATAGCACCAGAAAATTTTGTGTTTGCATCTGACATATGTGAGATGATGAATAAGATTAAGCAACTGCATTCCTATTGAAATTCAGTTTTACCGTGGAGTGTGAAAGGATTTGTCATTTCTGTGGCTAGTCCTTGTATAGGAGATATAGGTCACTAATCTTTTCAGAATACTCCAGAGCAAAATATTAATCCAGTAAATTCGATAATGGCCAAATTTCTTTTAGAGCCCTGAGCAAATGTATACTTGCTATTACTGCCTTTTGAGATTTCTCCTGGATTGGCTAGTAAAATTGTTCAGACTGTAATGTTATTCCTGAATTTTGAGCATGACTTCATCAAGAGTCTTGTTATAGACTAAATTAACCAGAGAACAAGGTCTTCAGAAGCGGAGATCAGTTTGAAGGCTGGAGGCAAGGTCTGACAATTATAAGCAGTCCAAATGATATATTCTGTCATGATTATCTATTTGTTTTTTTTGTTTTAATTTTAAGATCAGAGTTTATTAGAAAATGAAAAATATTTGATGGCAAAATTGTTCCCGTTTTAAAGTCAGCCAAAGGCTCATTAATTACAAACAAATTGGCAGAGGTTCTTTCAAACAATATTGTGTTCTGAGACAAAAGGTTTCTTCCAAATTCAGTTTCAGAGATGAACACCATTTTTTAGATATATATTTTGATGGATCGATCTATCTATAGCTTTACAGAGAGGTTTTACTTCCAAGGTTATGAAGACTGGGGAAGTGGCAGGTGCCACAACAACTCCAGGAAGGAAACACTTGTTACAAACAAGAAAAAAATCTGCGGATGCCAGAAATCCAAGCGGTACACACACAGCGCTGGACGAATTGAGAAGGGCAGATCTCATCCATGGAAAAAGAGCACAGTCAACGTTTCGAGCCAAGACCCATCAACTCACGGGAAAGAACACATTCTCTGAATCAGAATCGGGGACTCAGCCTACAGCTTTCGGACATGTAAGACTCAGTTGCTTACTGTCTGTCTTTAATCTCTCCCTTTTCCGACTTAAACTTTGAAATTTCAACTTTATTCAGTTGAATTTCAACAACAATAGTTATGGCTACTTCGAAGACCACCAGTCGAAATCCGGACTCGTCTAATGGGATATCTAAGAAGACCAACTAGTACTCGGAAGAGATTAGAATCTCGAATCAGCAGTATCTGCACTGAAGTAGCTCAATTAAAAGGGAAATTTGAAGAAAAAAATGACTCTTTCAACGTCGATCCTAAATAAGTCAATCTAAATGTGGCTGATCTCTCTTCTCGTTTGGAAAATGCTCAGAAAGCAATTGTGGATTTGGAAGGTCAATCACGTCGGAATAATATTCGAATTGTTGGATTAAAAGAAAAATCAGAATCTGCCGACACATTGGACTATCTTGCGAAAATATTTCAGTCTTTATTTCCGGAGGTTTGTTCGCAAATCCTGGAGATCAGATCGGCTCACAGAACCAGTACTTTAAAATCCTTGAATGAAGGTAAAAACAGGCATATTGCGGTGCGTTTTCTCCGTTGTAAAGATAAGGAACACATTGTTAAGCTTGCCAGAAAACAAAGAATATTTTCATTTCAAGGCTCAGAAAATCGTTATTTTGATGATTTTCCACATGAAATTGTGAAACAGCACTCTGCTGTCGGTCCTTCAATGAAACTGACTTGTCAAAAGAAGCTTTTTCCCATTACTACAGTATCCAGCGAAAGTAAGGATCATTATTAAAAATTCTGGAATTCGTATTTTCCATGATCCAGCTGAAGCATTGCGGTTTATTAACTCTTTGTCTGATGACTCTGATGGCGAATCTGAAGATTAAAGATTGAATAATTTATAACAGTTTGATGGACTCGTGGTGAAAAGTAAAGAAATTGGAAGTTTTGATGGTTATAAAAGTTTTTACCTTAAAATTTATTTTTTTCTCCAAAAAAGTTTGGTTTGGAGAGTTTTAACGTCCGATGATATAGCGGGAGAACTGTTGACACATCGTAAATAAGTCTGAACCATTTGGAATTTTTTTCTGTAGCATTTAAATATACCAACTTTTTTTGTTTCGTATGCTTTTGTAAAATTTATATTAAGTAATCATTGGATTTTCTTACTTTTTAAAGAAAGGTTGGACAATTTAAAGATAGTGATCCTTTTTCTTCTGTAAAAGGATTTTTCAATAAAATATTTCATTGACGACGAAGTTGAATGCTGAAGCTAAATGACGTATAATGGTTTGAGTGCCCCGCAGTGTAAAGACTGAAAAAATTGGAAGATTCGATGGTCACAGAAAGTCTTAGTTTAATATGTGCTTTTATTTCTGAAAAAAATGGTTTGAATAGTTTCAATCTTAGAAGATACAGGGCGAGAACTTTTGATTGGCTGTAGTTAAGTTTGAACCATCTGGAGCTTTTTTTGCAGTACTTAAATGAATCAATTGTTTTTTTTTATTCTGTATGCTTTATTGCAGATTTTTTTAAGTAATTATTTGGATTTCCTTGTGTTTTAAAGACAGATTCGACAATTTAAAGATGGGGATTGTTTTCCTTTTGTGAAGATATTACAAGAATTGTTTTGAATGTGTTTTTCTTCACTTATCTAATAGTATGAAGGTTAGTTTCACATTGAAGGTTATTTGCTTTCACAAGAAAAACACTATCCATTATACTGAGATTTATATTGACTGGAATGAGATTTATATTCGATAGAGGGAGATAGAGATGACTTTTTATTTTTTTTTACTCTGCTAGTTGGAGCTGCATTCGCATTTTGGGGCTTGCATCGATTAACATCGACTTCTTTCTGGGCTTTATAGGTAGGGTGTTTATTTTTTTATCCCCATTATGGAACCCCGGAGCATACGCTAATTATTTTTATTGTTGTTCATCTCCGCCATTTTTAATCACATTATCCTGACATGCGTCAAACTACTTTTTTGTAGGTACGAAGTTTCATGATGACATCCAAAAAGTTAAATATTTTAACTTGGAATGTTCGCTGTTGGAATCATTCTAATAAGCATAAGAAAACATTTAAGGTTATTAATCGATTCCAGCCTGATATAATTTTTGCTCAAGAGACGCATATCAAGTTATGTGATTAAAATCGATTTTTTTTTAAATTTTGGAAGGATTCTGTCTTTCATGCAAATTCCCAGGGTAAAGCTAGAGGTGTCTCCATTTTGATCGATTCTAATATTCTTTATTAGTCAGGAGGATATTATAGCTGATATTAATGGTAGATTTTTAATTATTAAAGGAATATTTTAAATAAGAAATTTGTTTTGTTTAATATTTATGGACCTAATGTTCATGATCCCTCATTTTAAAGCCGTTTTTGCTCTATTACATTATTTAAATGAATATAGGTTATTAATGGGTGGTGATTTTAATACTTGCTTAAATCCTTTGATAGATAAGTCATCATCCAAGCATCAACGTCCTAACCGCTCTCCATCAGTTATTAATTCCCGTTTAATTGATTGTGGTTTAATTGTGGTCCGGCGACAATGCATTCTAATGATAGAGAATATTCCTTTTCCACACATGTTCAGAATAAATATTCGAGAATTGACTATTTTATAGTCGACCCTCGACTTTTATGTGATGTTCAGCAATGTGAGTATGATGCGATTCCTGTTTCTGATCATGGTACTTTAAATTTACTATTTGAATTGAAAGATGTTGTTTATACCAGACCATTGTGGCGTTTCCCAGAACATTCATTACAAAGTGCAGAATTTGTTGAGTTTATTGAAACTCAGATAAAAGAGGTTATTTTTCTCTTTAATAATATAGAAAACGTCTCCAAGTTATTAATTTGAGAAACATTGAAAGCCTATTTACAAGGTCAAATTATATCGTATATAGCTAAATTGAAGAAACAAACAAGAATAAAATTAGATTAAATTTCTAAACAAATTAAAGACCTGGATAACATTAACGCAATCTCTGCAAATGTTGTCTCATTTAAAAGAAGAGTAGAACTACAATCACAGTATATCTTATTACTAACATATCCTTTGAAGGATATTTGCTTAACTTAGCAAGTCAATTTTATATCTCTGGGGATAAAATTAATAAGCTCTTAGCTTCCCAACTAAGTGCAGTTAGAGCTAAAAGACAAAATTTAAAGATTCGCAAAAACAATGGAGTAAGTAATTATGAGGATATTAATAGCATTTTTCAAGATTTTTACTTTGACCTTTATAGATCTCAATTTCCTGCAGATTCCTCCAAAATGGAAGCTTTTTTACATAAGACTACATTTCCACAAATTTCTGATGAAGATCAGCAGATGCTTGATGCTCCAATTACCGAGCATGGAATTCAGAAAGCTATTTTATCAATGCAATCAGGTAAAGCTACTGGACTTGATGGTTATTCGGAGGGATTTTTCAAAAAAATTGAAAGATTACTTTCTCCGTATCTTTTGGAAATGTTTCATGAATCCTTTGAGAAGTGTAATTTACCTTCTTTTTATGAAGCGTCTGTTTGCTTAATCCTTAAAAAAGATAAAGACCCTTTTGAATGTTCATCATATAGTCATATTTCGTTATTTAATGTGGCTGTAAAGTTCTTTCTAAAATAATGGCTAATCGATTGGTAAATTAAAAGAAAATTATCTCTATGGACCAGACCAGCTTTATTAATGTCCGTTACTCTTTCTCTAATGTTCGTAGATAATGAACCTTATTTATTCATCATTATCTAAGCAACCTCAATGTGTTATGTCTCTTGTTTCAGAAAAAGCCATTCGATTGAGCTGAGTGGCCAAACTTGTTCAAATTATTAGAAAAAATTCGTTTTGCTAATAATTTTAATAGATGGATTCAAATGATCTATAAGATCTCTATTGCCACGGTCATTACTAACAATTATAGGTTTTCTTTCTTTTCAGTTTCTCGTGGTACTAGACAGGGATGTCCATTAAGCCCTTTATTATTTAATCTTGTATTGGAATCATTAGCTATAACATTACGGGAGGCCAAAAACATTCATGGTATTTCTACAAATGGAACCATACATAACATTTCTATTGATGCAGATGATCATTTGATTTTTATTTCGAATCTAGAGGAATCAATTCTTAATCTTTTGTAAACAGTTAAATACTTTGGAAAATTTTCAGGATATAAACTTAACGAATAAAATTGAATCGTTTCCATTAAATGCTCCTGTTAGTACATGTAATGATATTCCTTTTAGAATTGTTAATATGTTTAGACATTTAGGTATTATAAATACTAAAAAACATAAAGATATTTATAAAGCCAAAATAGTTCCTCTAGTACACTCGATGAAATTAGTATTTTCTAGATGGAATCCAGTTAGTCTTTCTTTAATACGTTGCATTCATGCTGTGAAAGTAATGATTTTACCTACATTTTATATATTTTCCAAAATATACCTATCTTTTTAACTAAAATTTTTTTGATCAAATTGACTCTCGTATTTCTTCCTTTATTTGGAGCAATAAGAGATCTATAATTAACAAATACTATTTAGAAAACCCCAAAAAAGCTGGTGGACATACACTTTCTAATTTAAGACTGTATTATTGGGCTGTGGATATCAGAAAATTATGTTTTTGGTTATACTGGCTTGATAAGAGCCAAAACCACTTTGGGTTAATTTGGAATAAGATCTGCTTAAGAATTTCATTTAACTTCAATATTTGGAGCTCCATTACATTTGCAGCTCCCTAAAATTCAAAATTTAAAATTTTACCCTGTGATTAAACAATTTTTACGGATTTGGATTCAGTTCCGTATTTTTTTAAAATTTTAAACAATTTAAGTTGTCTTTTTTTTATGTCGAAACTTTTCATTTAAACCTTCAATAACCGATGCCATTTTTCTCCTATGGAAAAATAAAGGGATCCGTTTTTTTACAGGTTTATTTTATAGTGGTCGACTGATGACTTTTGAAGAGTTATTTAATAAGGACTCTCTTGTTCATACACTTTTTTGCAATATTTTCAGGTTAGACATTTTTTACAATATTTACCTAAATTTCGATACATACAAGAGTCTGATTTGTTGGACACCATTTTGAAATTAAATCCCTTAGTGAAAGGTTCCATCAGCAGAATTTATAATTTGCTCTTGTTACAAAAAGAGAACCCATCACTAAAGATTAAACAGGATTTGGAGAGAGAAATTAATATGACCTTTGTGAATGAAGATTGTGTTTAAATTTTGAAAAATGTAAATTCTTATTCTTTATATGCCAATCACTGTCTGGTTCAATTTAAAATTGTCCACCGTTATTTTTCATCAAAAGAGAGACGGTCTAAAATATTTCCTAGTGTAGATAATTATTGTGATAGATGTAAAACTGTAGTAGCTACTTTGCCACATATGCTCTGGTTATATTCTTCATTGAAACTGTTTTAGAAATCTTTATTTTCTAAGAACTCTAAAGCTTTGAAAATTAGTTAACAACCTAATAGATTAACTGTTCTCTTTGGAATAGTTCCACATCATATTCAGGATATTTCATCTTCAGATTCACATATAAGATGTAATTTGTAAGTGTAGTTGCTCCGTGACAAAGCCCAGTCTTTTAAAATAGATCTACCGTCCTATTTCCACCAGAGACGCTGGTGAGGTAATGCCAAATAATGTTGGTGTATTTGTCTCCAGTCGCCCCAATATTTATAACAGAGACAATGATATTGAATTAAAGTGTTTGTTCTAGCAACTGTAACTAAGAAAGTTAATGAGGTGTATACCGTATCTCTGGAGACAGATCCTCTGTATAAATCAGTGCCGCTTTGAATGCATCAGCTGTCTGCCGGAGCTGTGGATACAGGAGCAACAGAAATCACAGATTCACACTGAAATGGCATATCCAGTCATCCGGCGGGTAGAAGACGTTTACTATCCTTTTATTTCTGCCTTTGGAATTCCCGGTAAGCTGCAGTGTCAGCTGCTGTGGGTGGACGTTGAAGTTTAAGCCAATGTTGTGATTGATTCTGCCGCTGACTTAAACTCTCACACAGCGGTCCCGATATTCGGCATTTCAGAAATTGAATGGAAATAGCTGGTACTATAAATGCTGGGATTTCTGTCTAAAAACAAACCGCTGCAGGAATTCAGCGAATCTGCCGATTTTTGTGGGAGTGGGTGGGTCAGGCAGCGGTTTTTGATCAACAAGGGGATGTTCGTGTCTCTGTGTTTTTGGTCTTGTAGGGTCTGCACAGCATTTGCAAATATTTTGTTTGTCAGGACGATTACATCAATGGATTGTTTGCATTTTTATGTGAGCGTTTTTCAGAGCTAGGTGCTACAATAAACATTGACTGGTAGGAACACTTTGACAAAAATGAGGAGTTCCGTGTTATAAGACGAAACTGTAGTCGATGTTTCATAAATACCTACGATCTGACGATATGCAAAGCAGAAGGAAGTCGTTGCTACGTCAGTTAATAAGATGCGGCACTTTATAGTTAATAATACTGTGAAATGTATTCTATTAGATCTATACCTGACACCGTTACAGACATCTGACTACGGTACCGAGTTTGAATTCCTCTCCCCTGCTGCCATGTAATGGATTCAGTGGGAGGCATTATGTCTATCTGTGAGGTTGCGTCAGACTGCGCTGCATCTGTTGGTATTAGTCAATGTCCTTTTGTAATGTCAGTCAGGTTGCAAATGCCCGAATCGGAAACAAACTCGGGGAATACTGGAAACACGAAAGACCAAGCTGCTTGAATGGAAAGAGAAACTTGTTAACACTAGTTTCAGGGAACAGTTCTGAGGAGGGATACTTTGTCTGTTTATCCACATATTGTGCTTTGCCTGGGTGAGTGTTTCCAGCAATTCCTCCTTTTGTACTGTCGCTGACAGGGATCGCCATGGAAGTTGATGATTGTCTAATGGAAGAATTCCGCCATCAGCGTCCGGATTTATTAATTTCATCCAGACGAGACGCGGAAAGCGCCGGTAGAAGATGTTCCATCCAGTATTGAATCTGAGGAGATGGTTACTCAGATTTAGCTTTCTGCTGCCACATCACATTTCTATCATCATTAAGGAATCCGCATTCAGATCAAATTGACTTTCTTTTACTGTGTAAACTCCTTCTCTGTCTCCGCCAGCTCTGCGTCCTCTCTCGACCCTTCCACCGTGAAATGCAACAAAGAAGTGGAAATATATACAGAATCCCCTCAACTGCAGCATTGGCTTCTGCTCAGTATTTTCTAAACTTACTGTTCCTCGTCTCTCTTTCAGCGAACTTGGTGGCGATTGTGATCCTGTCCCGGGGAAAGTGCGGTCTCTCCAAATGTATCACTCGCTACCTGGTGGGAATGGCAGCGGCCGATCTCCTGGTCGTTATCTCGGATCCGCTGCTGTGGTGGACTGCTCTGATTTATTTTCCGCGATCATTCTTGCGAATCACTCCTGCGTGCAGACTCGGTCTATGGTTGCTTGTAGCGAGCACTGCGGCCTCAGTCTGGCTGACTGTTGCTTTCACCGTCGACAGATCTGTGGCTATTTGCTGTGAAAAGCTGAAAACAAAATATTGCACCGAGAGAACGGCGGATGTGGTTATCGGGACAGTGAGTGTGCTGGCCTGTTTGGAGACTGTCCCCTGGGGCTTTGCATACGGGTCTAGAGAAATAATCGATGGTGTTCCCTGGGATTGTGTTCTTACACCGAGCTTCACAAACTCTCCCTCATGGGCGGCATTTGAGATGTTTCACCGCATTTTAACCCCTTGTCTCCCATTCTGTCTGATGTTGCTGCTCAATATTCTGACAGTCAGGCGGATTCTAGTGGCCAGTCGAGCACGCATGTGGCTCCGGGGACAAAAGTGTGGAGAGAACGACAAGGACCGGGAGATGGAGAACCGACGCAAATCCATCGTTTTGCTCTTCAGCATAACCGGTAGTTTCCTACTGTTGTGGGGAACATACGTGGTATTTTCTATCTACAGACGGATTTCAATGACGTTTGTTTATTCTGTCTTTGATCCCCGTTACATTACACAACACACATCGATAATGCTGCAGGTTCTCAGTTCCTGCACAAACACGTGTATTTATGGCCTGACTCAGAGCAAATTCCGAGAGGAACTAAAGAATGCGGTGAAATACCCTCTAAATCGGATTTTGAAATTTGTGAAACGTGAAAAATAAATGCTGTAAAGTATTACAATTCAGCTGCCTTCATGCTCCCTATTATAGCTCCCCACTTGTGGGTAAATGGAAACAATATGTTGAACAGAGTTACAAAACAAACACGGGTAAATCTGCAGACTCTCGAAACACAAAACAGTACGCACAAAATCAGAACCTGATGAAGTGTCTGGGCCAGAGAAGTCAACTATTTTTTCCCTCTCACATTACAAGTCCTCACAAATGCTGGAGGAACTCAGCAGGTCAGGCAGTATCTGTGGAAAACAGTAAATTGTCGAAACTCTTCATCAGTGTCCTGTCAACTGTTTATTCTTTTTTCATTTTGCGTGTGTTGTCTTAGAGTTACAGCTGTTACAGCTGATTCCGACGGCACCATTGACCTCACCATCCCAAAGAAATACCCTTTGCATCTCAGGTCCCGCCCAGTTAAATTGAAGCTTGATACGAAACTGTTACCCCTGTGATGCACCATCAATAACTCTCAGAGACGGGAGGCAAACGATAGGCTTTTAATTAGCAGAAAAAGTGATCACAACATCTTGGAGACTGAGGGAAGAGTGCCTCCAATCGCTTTTATACAGGGGTCTGTGGGAGGAGCCACAGGAGCAGTCAGCAGAGGGGCGTGTCCAGACAGGTATACACATAGTTTACCACATTCACCGCCCCCCTTTGTTTTAAAAGAGAGTCCCCACGGGGAGACATTTCTTACATGTATATTTACAGGTTAAGTCTATCAGGCGGTCGAGTCTGTCGCTGCGATCCACGTAGCACTGGTGGTAATTGCATCGGTGACGGTGGTTGTGCTGGCTCCGGCCTGACTTGAGGTGCCAGCCCGTTAGGCGTTAGTAATCCCTCATGCCTGTGCGTGGCGCCCGGTATGGGAGTCTCGTGAGGAGTCTGTGTAGGGCTTGGTGTGCGCGGTGTCCCGTGGGTATATACATCGATGGATTCATAGTTACTGTGGAGTGTTCGGGATAGTGGTCTGGTTCTCCTGCGGGCTCCAGGACGCGGACGCAGACCGAATCCTCTCGCCCATCAGGTAAGACCACGTAGGCATACTGGGGGTTCGCATGAAGTAGGTGAACCCTCTCGACCATCGGGGAGTATTTATTGCTCCTCGTATGTTTCCGCAGCAGCACTGGCCTTGGGGATGTCAGCTAAGCCGGTAGGGTGGTCCCAGTGGCAGACTTCCTAAGAATAGAAAATAGTCGCTCATGAGGGGTGATATTGGTGGACGTGCGTAACAGGGAGCGGATAGAGTGGAGTGCCTCGGGGAGGACTTCCTGCCAGCGAGAGACAGGCAATCCCTTTGAGCTAAGGGCTAAGAGTGTGGCCTTCCAACACAGTGGCATCCTACCTCTCCACCTGTCCATTCCCCCGGGGATGATAGCTCGTGGTCCTACTAGTAGCAATACCCCTAGCCAGCAGTTAGTGGCGCAGCTCGTCACTCATAAACGAGGACCCTCTATCACTGTCGCTCAAAGGGGCGGGTGGCCTTAATAAGTTGTGCCTGTTCAGGACGGTAGAAGTGCGGTTTGCACTCAGCGCAGACTTGACAGTCCCTGGTCACAGTCCTGATTTCCTCAAGGGAGTCAGGCAGGTTCCGGGCTTTCACGAAATATTAAAGTCCGGTGACCCCCGGGTGGAAAAGATCTGCATGGAGGGCGTATAGCCGGTCGAGCTGAGCGCTGGCACACGCTTCCCTTGATAGGGCATCAGGGGGCTCATTTAGCCTTCCAGGCCGGTACAGGATTTCATAGTTGTAGGTTGAGGGTTCTATTCTCCACCTCAAAATTTTATCATTTTTGATTTTGCCCCGCTGTTGGTTGCAGAACATGAACGCAACTGAGCGCTGGTCGATCAGCAAGGTGAACCTTTTGCCGGCGAGATAGTGCCCCCAGTGCCTCATAGCTTCCTCTATGGCCTGGGCTCTGAAGGTGGTAGGAAGAGGGAGTTCCAACAGGGGGCGCATACGGTCGGTGTCAGGGCCAATAACCCCGTTCTCCACGACATACCCAAGGATAGCAAGTCGGCTGGTTGCGAACACACACTTGTCCCTGTTTTAGGTGAGGTTAATAGCTTTGGCCGCTTGGAAAAATCATTGGAGGTTGGTGTCGAGATCCTGTGAGTCGTGACCACAGATGGTGATGTTATTCAGATATGGGAACGTGGCTTTCATATGGCACTGGTCCACCATCTGGTCCATGTCCCTCTGGAAGACAGAGACACCATTCGTGACACCGAAGGGGACACGCAGGCAGTGATAGAGCCTGCCTCCAGGCGGATGGGGAGCTGATGGTAGGCGGATTTCAGGTCTCTGGTCGAGTACACCCTGTACTGAGCTATCTCATTGACCAGGTCTGTGGTGCGGGGTAAGGGGTACGCGTCAAGCTGCGTGAACCTATTGATAGTCTGGCTATAATCCACGGCCATCCTATTTTTCTGCCCGGTCCGAACAACGACCACCTGGGCAGTCCAAGGACTTGTGCTTGGCTCAATGACTCCCCCCCCCACCCCCGAGCAGCCGCTGCACCTCCGACTTAATGAAGGCCCTGTCCCCCGCGCTGTACCTCCTGCTTTTAGTGGCCACAGGTTTACAGCCGGGGGTCAGATTGGCGAACAGCGGTGAGGGGGGAGGGATGTTGAGGGTGGAGAGGCTGCAAGTGGTGTCAGTAGCGCGGCCGTGGGCATGGTGTTGGGTGGGATGTGCGTGTCGGTGTCTGTGTGCGTGTGTGTGTGTGTGTGTATGGTCAGCAGAGAGGTATATGACGAAGTCCCACAAAACTGAGGATTTCTGATAGTGATTGGTGGGAGGGGCACGTCATACTCCATTGCCACACTTTTCAGGTGGCTCTGGAAGTCCAGCCCCAATAGCACAGGGGCACACAGTTGAGGCATGACCAGTAACGCAAAGTTCCGATATTATGCGCCCTGCACCACCAGTGTAGCTACATTAACCTCCCCCCCCGCCCCCCCGGATATCTATGGAATGCGATCCAGAAGCCATGGTGACCTTCTGGCTTACCGGCTGTGTCACGAGTCCGCAGCGTTGCACTGTGTCCGGGTGTATAAAACTCTCAATGCTGTCCGTGTCAAATAGGCAGCTAGTCCTGTGCCCCTCCACCAGGATGTCCATCATTGACCTTGCGAGCTGGTGTGGAGCGCTTTGGTCGAGGGTCACGAAGGCCAGATTTGCATCGCCTTCTAGGTACCAGATAAGCACCCGTGGGTCGGGGGCGGAGCGAGGTGGCGCCGACAAAGATGGCCGCCCCCATGCCTCGCACGAGGTGGGCAGGCAAGATGGCGACCCCCATGCCTCGCACGCGGCGCTGCTCGACCCCGCTCGTGGTTTGGACTTACAGGCCTTGGCGAAGTGGCCCTTCTTTCCGCAACTGGAGCAGGTAGATTCTCGGGCCGGGCAGCGTTTTTCGGGGAAGCTTTTCGAGTCCGCAGAAGTAACACTGTGCAGACTTGCGACTGGCAGCAGCCGGGGTCGATACACCGGGTTGCGGGGACTTCAGGGACTCGCGACTGGCAGCAGCCGAGGTCGATTCGCCGGCGGGTTGCGGAGACTTCACGGACTCGCGACTGGCAGCAGCTGAGGTGGATTCGCCGGCGGGTTGCGGGGACTTCAGGGACTCGCGACTGGCAGCAGCCGGGGTCGATACACCGGGTTGCGGGGACTTCAGGGACTCGCGACTGGCAGCAGCCGAGGTCGATTCGCCGGCGGGTTGCGGAGACTTCACGGACTCGCGACTGGCAGCAGCCGAGGTCGATTCGCCGGCGGGTTGCGGAGACTTCACGGACTCGCGACTGGCAGCAGCCGAGGTCGATTCGCCGGCGGGTTGCGGGGACTTCAGGGACTCGCGACTGGCAGCAGCCGAGGTCGATTCGCCGGCGGGTTGCGGGGACTTCAGGGACTCGCGACTGGCAGCAGCCGAGGTCGATTCGCCGCCGGGTTGCGGAGACTTCACAGGCTCGCGATTGGCAGCAGCTGAGGTGGATTCACCGGCGGGTTGCGGGGTCTGCAGCGTCCACGGGGCCGGCGAGTGTTCGCGCGTCAGGAGAGCATCAGCATTGTGCAGAGCGGCCTCCATCGTGTCGGCCAGCTCGATAGCCGAATGTAAGGTAAGATCGGCGTGTTCCAGCATCCGCTGGCGAACGTACACTGACCTGATCCCCTTAACGAAGGCGTCTCTTACTAGGAGCTACGCATGTTGTTCCACCGTCAGTCCCCTGCAGTCGCAGGCCCGCACGAGTGTCTGTAGGGCCCGGACAAACTCAGCGCTCGACTCTCCTGCCAGCTGCCGCAGTGTCGCTGAGCGATGCCTTGCGTAGACGGTGTTCACTGGCCGCCTGTATTGTATTTTGAGGGCGTCCAGTGCCCCTTGCTAGGTCGGCAGGTCCCTGATTAGGGTGTAGACCAGCGCGCTGGCCCTTGAAAGGAGAATTTTTTGTGCATCGTTGCAGGCTCGGACACACGAATCTCCTCCAGGGACGATTGGAAGCATGCAAGCCAGAGTTCAAAAGCGATGCTGGCTTCCGGAGATTGAGGGTCAATATCTAATCGGTCGGGTCGTAAAATGGTCTCCATGTTTTAAAATTGCTGCTCATAAAATTGATGCACCATCAATAACTCTCGGAGACGGGAGGAGAACGATAGGCTTTTATCAGCGGCAAAAGTGACCACAACATCTTGGAGACTGAGGGAGGAGCAGTGCCTCCAATCGGTTTTATACAGGGGTCTGTGGGAGGAGCCACAGGAGCAGTCAGCAGAGGGGCGCGTCCAGACAGGTATACACATAGTTTACCACACCCTGCTACCCGCTTCTGACAAAACTGCCTGATCTTGGAGTATACTTTTTTCTGTATCAGCAACTCTAGACCCCGTCATAACCAGTCCAGTTCTTCATCTTCTTTTCCCGCTCCTTCTTTACCTGTACGTTCTCTTCCTCACTGCCACGTTGTACAGTCTTCCTGTAAGAGAATTTTCCTGTTTTACAATAGAAGACAATGACTGTTAGGTTCACTTGTCTCTCGCGAGCGTGGGTGAGCAACAGGAGACATCATGAGAGGAGACAGAGTGAGTCAGTGAACGAGAGAGGAAGAGAGAGAGAGAGAGAGAGAGAGAGAGAGAGAGAGAGAGAGAGAGAGAGAGAGCGAGAGAGAGAGAGAGAGAGAGAGAGAGAGAGAGAGAGAGAGAGAGAGAGAACGAATGAGATCGTGAAGGAGTAAGCACGAAGGCGAAGGAAAGAGCGAATAGGACATCACGTGAATGAGGGCGCATGGGAGAGCACGTGAGGGAGAGCGCCAGAGGGAAGGCGGTGCGGCAGATGACGCAAGGGTGAGCGTGAGTGCGAGGACGTCTGAGAGAAACAGCGAAAGACAAAATAAGAAAGAGAGAGACAGTGAAGCTATTGAGACTGTGAGTGAGACTGGGAGATAGAGAGACAGAGACAGAGATAAAGAGAGAGAGAGAGAGAGAGAGAGAGAGAGAGAGAGAGAGAGAGAGAGAGAGAGAGAGAGAGAGAGAGAGAGAGAGAGAGAGAGAGAGAGAGAGAGAGAGAGAGAGAGAAAGATAGAGATAGACAGAGACAGAATGAGAGGGAGAGGGAAAGGTTGACCTGGTTAAAGTCCCCGGCTGTAATGAGCAAAGCCTCCGGATACCTGGTCTCAAGTTCACTGATGTTGGCATACAGCGTATCCACAGCACATTCCAGTTAAAACATTAAAATTGATAAATCCTCAGAGCCGGATAAGATACGCCCCAGGTTGTTGTGGGAATTGAGAGAAGAGATTGCAGGAGCATTAGCTATGATATTTAAGTTTTCTTTGGCTGCAGGAGAAGTGTCGGAGGACTGGAGAATGTCAAATGTAGTTCCCCTGTGAAAAAGGTAATCGGGAGAAACCTGGGGACTATAGACCAGTGACTCTTACGCTGGTGGTATGCAAACTTCTGGAAAGGATTCTTAAGGATAGGATCTATGAGCATTTAGAGAAGTACAGTCTACTCATGAATAGTCAACATGGCTTTGTGAAGGGAAGCTCGTGTCTGACGAACCTGATGGATTTTTGTTGAAGTAGTAACAAAAGAAATTGATGAGGGTAGGGCAGTGGATGTTGTCTACATGGAGTTTAGCAAAGCATTTGACAGGGTCCCTCACGAATGACTCATCCAGAAAGTGATGAGGCAAGGGATAAGTGGAACCTTGTCGTTTGGATAAAAAATTGGCTTAAAGGCAGAAAGCAGAGGGTAGTTGTGGAAGGAAAGTATTCTTCCTGGGGGTCGGTGACTAGTGGAGTGCCGCAGGAATCTGTCCTGGAAACCCTGCTGCTTGTGATTTTCATAAATGACCTGGATATAGAGGCAGAAGGATGGGTAAGTAAGTTTGCCGATGACACGGAGATTCGAGGAGTTGTGGATGGAGCTGTAAGTTGTCGAAGGTTACAAGACGATATAGACAGTCTAGAGTTGGGCAGAAAAATGGCAGATGGAGTTCAATTCAGAGAAGTGTGAGGTGTTGCATTTTGGATGGACAAACCAGAAGGCAGGGTACAGGGTTAATGGTTGGATGCTTATGCGTGTGGATGAACAGAGGGACGATGTGTTTCAAATCCATACATCCCTCAAGGTCGCTGCATAGGCTGATAGGGTAGTTAAGACGTATGGGATGCTAGGCTTCATTAACAGGGGGATTGAGTTCAAGAGTAGAGATGTCATGTTGCAACTCTACAAAGCTCTGGTGAGACTGCACTTAGAGTATTTTGTTCAATTCTGGTCACCTCATTATAGGAAGGATGCGGAAGCTATGGTGAGGGTGCAGAGGATATTTACCAGGATGTTGCTTGGTTTGGAGAACAAGTCATATGAAGCAAGGTTAGCGGAGCTGGGACTTCTATCATTGCAGCGTAGAAGAATGAGAGCGGACGTGATAGAGGTCTACAAGATTATGAGAGGCATAGATAGGGTGGATGGTCAGTACCTGTTTCCCAGGGCACCAAACGCAAACGCCAGAGGGCATGTGCACAAAATTAAGGCAGGGAAGGTTAGGGTAGACATCTGGGGTAATTTTTTAACTCAGAGAGTTGTGAGTGCCTGGAATGATTTGCCAGGGATGGTGGTGGAGGCTAAAACATTAGGGGTATTTAAAAGCCTCTTGGACAGGCACATGGATGAAAGAACAATGGAGCGTTATGCGGTAGTGTGGGTTTAATATTTTTTTTTAAGGATTGTATGGGCCGGCAAGCATTGAGGGCTGAAGGGCCTGTACTGTGCTGTACTGTTCTATGTTTCTATGGTTAGATCGAGAAAGAGACAGACAGAGATAGAGATAGAGAGATAGAGAAAGAATGTGTGTGTGTGTATGTGAGAGAGAGAGAGAGAGAGAGAGAGAGAGAGAGAGAGAGAGAGAGAGAGAGAGAGAGTGTGAGAGAGAGAGAGAGAGAGAGAGAGAGAGAGAGAGAGAGAGAGAGAGAAAGAGAGAGAGAGAGGAGGTTGCTTGATATTGTTGGATCCGTGTTTCCTCACAATCACAGGGATTGGCTTGTTTACTCGATGGTAATATTATATTGGAATATGCACTGCTACTACTGTACAAATTTGTTTTTCTTTCCGCAATACAATTGTATGAGTTCTAACAAAATGTTTTGTTTCAACACATGTTCAGGCTCCTTTGTTTGCGAATTCTTAAGTCAATAACCTTAACTGAATCAAAACAAGTATATCGTGAAATATTTTTTTTGAACAATTTACAATACAAAGACACTATTTGAAGGTACAGTACATGAATATATAGAGATGGAAGGACAGGAATCACATGCAGCAATCACTTTAGCTGGGGTGGTGGGGTTGTCATAAACAGAAGCATCTATGGAAATGAATGAGATTGCAGGAAGGTGCTTTACCTCATCATGCCAAGAGCAAGGCTGACTCCGAGAAGGTACGGGCCATTATGAAAGGGCAGGGTGGGCAGCCAGAAGTCCTGGTCCTTATTAGAAATAACAACAGAGACACAGGGTCCTGCAAAGGATATTTAGGGAGTTAAGAAGTTGGAACGCTAGGGTGGTTACAGGAATTGCTAAGTAGACACATGCTTGCGAGGGAAGATATGGTTATTCCGTACACCAAAATGAGTGGCTAACAATCTGGTTCAGGGGAATGCATCAGGGACACAGAATATAGGGCTCTCTTGCAGAATTAGTGGTACTGGTGTAAGGGGGATCGGTTACAGTGAAGGGGAACTAATGTTCACGCAGGGAATCTTGCTGGATACACCCTGATGGGATACACCCTGATGATTTTTATCATGTGGCCTGTGGAGGGGATGACGGGTCAGTAAGTAGCATTGAGCTGAAGACAGAGCTGAGGTCAAAGAACCCCAAAAGAAGTAGAAGATGACCCAGTGGCAATGACGTGCAGAAGTGAGTTTATTTCATTGCAGACTGTAGAACAGTGAAAGCAGGTGTACTTAGAGCCTGCATTAGTAATGTGACGGTGATTCATCCATTACAACGATCTGGCAGAGAGAAGGGCAGCACTGGTATCTGAACATTCCAGGATTTGAATGATTCAGACAGTCCAGAGGGTGCAAAAAGAGGCTGGGAAGCTGTACTGTTGATCAGGCAGAATATCAAAAGTTTAGGTCATCCCAGAGGCCCATCAAGTGAGAAAACCTGTGTAGATTTGAGGAATAAGAAAGGTGCAATCACTGCGATGGGATTATACTGTAGGCCCCCCTATAGGCAGTAAGAGAGAGGAAAAATATGTCAGTAGGTTATGCACGTATGTAAAATCAATAAAGTAGCTCTAGTAGGTGTAAAATCTCCCCAGGATGACTGTTGCTCGCTTACCACCTGAGGCTTGGATAGTGCATTATTTGTGAGGTGTGTTCAGGAAGGTTTCCACAAACAGTGTAAAGATGGTCCGCCAGGGAGAGGAAAATATTTGGCATAGTATTGGGAAATGAGCCTAGCAAGATGATTGGAGATTCATTGGGAAAAAAAATAATGATGATAATGCAGCAGGTTTTCAGATGGTTATCATGGTTGATAACCATGATAATAATGGAGCTGCAGGTGGATGAATGTAAGTTTGTGGAAGACAAATTGCAGCAGAATTGAGCAAGAATCGTAGATGTCAGTCTGGGAGCTGATGTTACTGAATGGAGCTAATGTTAAGTGATGTCTGACATGCGCGCATTACTGACAGTCCAGCTGGTCAGAATTGAGGAGTTCACTATTCTTGTGAGGAAGGTAGAGAGGGAACTTAAGGTCATGATAAATACTGCATTTATTTAAAATGCAAGAGTCATGTGTGAGGTTGAGGAAGATGAAATTAGACAGGGTCTTGGAGGACCATACCAGAAACAAGAAACAAGTCAGACTGTGAATCTTGAGAGCGAGCACTGACCAGAAAAGGAATACATTGAGTTTATGCCTGGAGGCAGATTTAACATGCGAGGTAGAAAATAGATTATTTGCATTCAATGGTGTTCACTAAGGAGAAGGACATGGAAGAACGCGATTCAGAAAGGGAGTATGGTGATATTCTCTGCCGTGTTGATACTAAAGATGAGTGCTTTTTGGACTCTCTGACCATTTAGATGGGTCAATCCTTTGGGGGATTTAGTCCATTGGGAGACGTAGACCACATGCAGAGAAATATGATGTTCAAATTGCCAGCACTGTACTGTAAGGTCACTGATCTTAACAACATCTGGACCCTACTGCAAGGGAATGGAAAAGTGAGGGAGAAAGAGGGCGCGAAGGACCTGGCGTGAGGCTGAGGGCGAGAAGGAGAGCACGTGAGGGAGAGAGCGGGGAGGAAAAGGGACGTGGGAGATGACAGGAGAGTGAGCGCGAGGCAGAGGGCTGTGGAGAGACAAAGAGAGAATGAGAGAGAGATAGTCAAGAGAATAAGACATCGTGAGCGAGAAGGGAGACAGAGAGAGAGAGAGAGATAGTGAAGCGAATGAGACATCGCTAGGGAGTCAGGGAGAGAGAAAGAGAGAGAACAGGCTGCGTGACATTGTCAGATCTGTGTTTCCCTCCAACACGGCTTGTTTAGTGGGTGATGAGTATTATTTTGAATTGTGTACAGTTATTCCTGTTGTCACTTGCTTTGCTTTCTGAATTAAAATCGTAACATTTCCAACAAAGTGTTTTGTTTCAACACATGTGCAGGTTCCTTTTGTTGCGAAGCATATGTAAACACCCTGACCGGAAACAAAGGAAAAAAACAATACACTGAATGAATTTAAAGCAATTTTCATTGCAAAGATGTTATTTGCAGGCACAGGAATGTACAGGGGAGTAAGGATATGAATCACATGTGATGAACTATTTAGCCTGCGGGATACTGACAGGAATACCTGTGGAAATGATTGAGTATGCAGGATGGTTCGTTACCTCCATCATGCCAGGGGTAAGTGTATATCTGAGAAGGAACAGATCATACTGAGAGGGCAGGGTGAGCAGCAAAGGTTGTGGTCCTTATTAGAAATAACACCGGAAAGGCAAGTTCCTACAAAGTGAATTCATGGAGTTGGGCAGAAAGGTAGGAACTCTGGAAAGGTGATTTCAGGATTTCTTCAGGTGGCACATGCTTGCAGGTGAAGAGATGGTAAGTCGGTACACTTAAATGTGTAGCTAACAATCTGGGGGAGGAGGGAGGGCATCAGGAACACATATCATTGGCCTCTCTTCCAGGATAAGAGGGACTGGTGTAAGGAGATGGAATGCACTGAAGGGAATTAATATTCTCACATGGAAGAATGCTGGAGCAACCGTGATTATTATTTTTAATCACCCGGCATGTAGGGGGACATTGGGATCCAGAACGACATGTCAGTAAGTAGCATTGATGGAAAGGCAGAGATGAGGTCAAAGAACGCCAAAAGGACGTCAGGAGGGGGCCACGTTAATAAGAATAGTGGCAGCAAAGGGCGAAAGTGAGTTTATTTCAGTGTAGGGGTAGAACAGTTAATGCAGATGTATTTAGAATCTGAATTAGTACATTGCACGGTGATTCATCTATTACAGAGATCTGTTTGAGAGAAGAGCAGGACTGATATAGAAACATTCCAGGATTTATATCATTCAGACAATCCAGAGGGAGCTAAAAGAGGTTAGGGAGCTGTACTGCTGATCAGGCAGAATGTCACAAGGTTGAGGTCATCGCAAAGGCTCAGCCAGTAAGTCAATGTGCGTAGAACTCAGGAATCGGGAAGGTACAATCATTGTGATGGGGCTATACTGTAGGTTACGCAATAGTCAGTCAGAGAGACGAACAGATTTGTCAGCAGATTCTGGACTGATGTAAAAACAATAGAGTAGGTGTAGTGGGTGAATAATCTCCCCAGAATGACTGGGACTTCTTTATCATCTGAGGCTTGGATGGTGTGTTCAGGAATGTTTCCAGAAACGGTATATAGACGGTCGACCAGGAAGGGCGAAATATTTGGCTTAGCATTGGGAAATGAGCCGAGCAAGTTTATTGGCGATTCATTGGGATAGATTTAAGGATGATGATTCTGAAAGTCCAGATGCTTATTGATAAGGATACGTCTGGACCTGCAGGTGAATGAATGGAATATTATGGAAGGCAAATTACAGCAGATTTGGGCAGGAATCATTGAGGACAGTCTGGGAGCTGATGTTACAGGTTGTTACTGGATGGAGCTGATGTTAGCTGATACCTGGCATGTGAGAGTCACTTACAGTCCAAACACTCAGAATATAAGAAGTTTCTGTAGTCAGAAGAACGGGGATGTTTCGGAACTCAGCGTGATGAGAAATCTTTTTGTTTAAGAATATAAATTGAGGCGTATCTAAAGTCTTGCACGATGAAATTGGACAATGCCTTGGGGGATCATACAAGAAGCAAGAAACATGTCACACTATAAATCCAAAAAGTGCACATTCACCAAAAATATCCTCATTGTGGAGGTTCAATAAGAATCCCAAGGCAGTTTATGCATGCATTGATAACAATGGTATAGTGGTGAGATGATAGAAACGCTCAAGGACAAAGGCGGGAGTTTGAGCCTGCAGCCAGTTTTGTCATGCAAAGTAGAATATTGTGCATTTACTGTCGTTCACTAAGTAGAAGGACATGAAGGAAAGCATGATCAAAAAGGAGTACGGTGATACTCTCTGGCGTGTTAATACAAAAGAGGACGTGCTGTTGGGTCACTCAGAGCATTTAGATGGCAAAGTCCGTTAGGGGATTAGTCCATTGGGAGACACATACCACATGCAAGGAAATATGCTGTTCAAACTGTCGGCACTATACTATAAGGTCACATATCTTAACAACATCTGGCCGGTATTGCAAGGGGAAGGGGAGTGTCTATCTCTGGTATAAACATGACCAGCGTATCTGCCTGCACAAGAAACGTCAGCAGTCGAATACATGGAGAGAGAAATTTACAATATAACCATATAACAATTACAGCACGGAAGCAGGCCATCTCGGCCGTTCTAGTCAGTGCAGAATGCTTACTCTCAACTAGTCCCACTGACCCGCACTCAGCACATAACCCTCTATTTCTTTCCTGTCCATATACCTATCCAATTTTACTTTAAAATACAATACCGAATCTACCTCTAACACTTCTACTGGAAGCTCGTTCCACACAGCTACCACTCTCTGAGTAAAGGAATTCCCCCTCGTATTACCCTTAAGCTTCTGTCCCCTAACTCCCAACTTACGCCCTCTTGTTCGAATCTCCCCTACTCTAAATGGAAAAAAAAGCCTATATATTTCAAGTCTCTCTATCCCCCCGATCATTTTAAATACCTCTATCAAGTCGCCCCTCAAACCTCTACGCTCCAAAGAATCAAGACCTAACTTGTTCCATCTTTTCCTGTAACTTGGGTGCCGAAACGCAGGTAACATTCTAGTGAATCTTCTCCGTACTCTCTCTATTTTGCTGACATTTTTCCTATAATTCGGTGACCGGAACTGTACACAATTCTCCAAATTTGACCTCACCAATGCCTTATACAATTTTAACATTACATCCCAACTCCTATACTCAATGCTCGGATTTATAAAGGCCGGCACACCAAAAGCATTCTTCACCACCCTGTCCACATGAGATTCCACCTTCAGGGAACCATGCATCATTTATACCTAGATCACTCTGTTCTACGGCATTCTTCAATGCCCTTCCATTTAACATGTATGTCCTATTTTGATTAGTCCTACCAAAATGTATCACCTCACTCTTATCAGCTTTAAACTGCATCTGCAATATTTCAGCCTACTCTTCGAACTGGCCTAAATCTCTCTGCAAGCATTGAAAATTCACTTCATTATCCACAACGCCACCTACCTTAGTATCATCTGTATACTTACTAATCCTATTTACCACCCCATCATCCAGATCATTAATGTATAAGACAAAAAACATTGGACCCAGTACAGATCCCTAAGGCACACCACTAGTCACCGGCCTCCAACCTGACAAACAGTTATTCACCACTACTCTCTGGCATCTCCCATCCAGCCACTGTTGAATCCATTTCACTACTTCAATATTAATACCTAACGATTGAAACTTCCTAACTGACCTTCCGTGTGGAACCTTGTCAAAGGCCTTATTGAAGTCCATATAGACAACATCCACTGCTTTACCCTCGTCAACCTTCCTCGTAACTTCTTCAAAAAATTCAATATGATTTGTCAAACATGACCTTCCACGCACAAATCCATGTTGACTGTTCCTAATCAGACCATGACTATCCAGATAATTATATATACCATCTCTAAGAATACTTATGATTAATTTACCCACCACTGACGTCAAACTTACAGGCCAATAATTGCTAGGTTTGATCTTAGAAACCATTTTAAACAATGATACCACATGAGCAATACGCCAAACCTCTGGCACCATTCCCGTTGCTAATGACATTTGAAATATTTCTGTCAGAGCCCCTGCTATTTCTACACTAACTTCCCTCAAAGTCCTAAATCTCCCGGTCCTGACAGGATATCCCTAGGACCTTGAGGGAGGTTAGTGTACATAATGCAGGGGCTCTAACAGAAACATATCAAATGTAATTAGAAACAGGGATGGTGCCGGAGTATTGGCGTATTGCACATGTGGTTCCATTGTTTAAAAAGGGTTCTGAGAATAAACCTAGCAATTATAGGCCTGTTAGTTTGACGTCAGTGGTGGGTAAATTAATGGAAATTATTCTTAGAGATGGTATATATAATTATCTGGATAGATTGGGTCATTTCTCTATTACATCCTTCCCATAAAACAAATTGTCCCAATATACTCCTTCTAAATCCTTTCGCATCTTCTCAACGTTAGCCTTTCTCCAATCAAAAATCTCAATCCTGAGTCCAGTCCTATCCTTCTCCAAAATTATAGTGAAACTAATGGCATTGTGATCACTGGACCCCAAGTGCTCCCCAACACAAACCCCCTTCACCTGACCTATTTCATTCCCTAACAGAAAACCCAACACTGCCCCTTCTCTAGTTGGTTCCTTTAAGTATTTATGAAAAAAAAAATCCTGTACACATTTTACAAACACCAAAACATCCATCCCTTTTACAGTATGGACTTCCCAGTCTATGTGTGGAAAATTTAAAACACCCACAATCACATCCTGTCCTTACTACAAGTATCTGCTATCTGCTTGCAAATGTGCTCCTGCAATTCTCGCTGCCCTTTAGGTGGCCTGTAATACACCCCTATAAGTGTTACTGTACTTACCCATTCCTCAATTTCACCCAAATAGTCTCCCTAGACGAGCCCTCTAATCTATCCTGCCAGAGCACACTGTAATATTTTCTCGGACAAGCGATACAACAAGTCCCCCTCTTGCCCCTCCGATTCTATCACACCTGAAGAAATGAAATCCAGGAATATTTAGTTGCCAATCACACCCCTCCTGCAACCATATTTCACTAATAGCTACAACATCGTATTTCCGGTTATCAATTAGACAATAGACAATAGGTGCAGAAGTAGACCATTCGGCCCCTCGATTCTGCACCGCCATTCTGAGATCATGGCTGATCATTCACTATCAATACCCAGTCCCTGCCGTCCCCATATC
This sequence comes from Hypanus sabinus, assembly GCF_030144855.1. Taxonomy (NCBI): domain Eukaryota; kingdom Metazoa; phylum Chordata; class Chondrichthyes; order Myliobatiformes; family Dasyatidae; genus Hypanus; species Hypanus sabinus. Next base: position 59,716,741 of record NC_082706.1, on the reverse strand, counting down.
CCTTGATTCCCCTATCCATCAGATATCTATCCAGCTCCTTCTTGAAAGCATCCAGAGAATTGGCCTCCACCGTCTTCCGAGGCAGGGCATTCCACACCTCCACAACTCTTTGGGAGAAGAAGCTCTTCCTCAACTCTGCTTTAAATAACTGACCTCTTATTCTCAATCCATGCCCTCTGGTACTGGACTCTCCCAACATCTGGAACATATTTCCTGCCTCAATCCTATCAAATCCTTTAATTATCTTAAACGTTTCAATCAGATCCCCTCTCAATCTCCTCAATTCCAGCGTGTACAAGCCCAGTCTCTCCAATCTCTCTGCGTAAGACAGCCCTGCCATCCCAGGAATCAACCTAGTGAATCTACGCTGCACTTCCTCAATTGCCAGAATGTCCTTCCTTAAACCTGGAGACCAAAACTGTACACAATATTCCAGGTGTGGTCTCACCAGGGCCCTGTACAAATGCAAAAGAACATCCTTGCTCTTGTATTCAATTCCCCTTGTAACAAAGGCCAACATTCCATTTGCCCTCTTCACTGCCTGTTGCACTTGCTCATTCACCTTCATTGACTGGTGAACTAGGACTCCTAGGTCTCTTGGCATTTCTCCCTTACCAATTGATGGTGTAAGCTCATCCATTTTTCTTACAATGCTAGTATTAAAATAAATGCATTTAATAAATTTTACACCTCTTTCTCTCTGTTTATCTCTAACAATCCGAAGAACTTTACTGTCTTCTTTTTCTTCCTTCTCCCATACATCTGTTTCTACACACTGGCTCCCCTCCCCACTTGTAACTGGATTAAATCCACTGGAGCCTGTCTAGCAAACCTTCCTGCTAGAATATTTGTCCACCTCCAGTTCAGATGTAAACCACCCCGCCGGAACAGGTCCCACCTTCCCTGGAAAACTGCCCAATTATCTATAAATCTGAAGGCCTCCCTCCTGCACCATGTCTTCAGCCACGTGTTGATCTGCACTATCTTACTATTTCTAAACCCACCTACGCATGGCACTGGTAGCAATCCTGAGATTGCTATCCTGGAGGTCCTGACCTTTAACTTGGTTCCTAGCTCCCTAAACTCACCTTTCAGTACCTCCTCACTTTTCCTACCCACGTCATTGGTCCCTACATGGGCCACGACATCCGGATGCTCACCCTCTTGAGAATACTGAGAACTCTATCAGAGATATCACGGATCCTGGTACCAGGGAGGCAACAGACTATCCGGGATTCTCGATCTCTTCCACAGAACCGCCTATTTGTCCCCCTAACTATCGAATCCCCTATCACTACGACTCTCCTCTTTTCCCTCCTTCCCTTCTGAGCTGAGGGTCCAGTCTCGGTGCCAGAGACGCAACCACTGCTATTTCCCCCTGGTAGGTCGTCCTCACTAACAGTATCCAAAATGGTATACTTATTGTGGATGCGTATGGCCACAGCTGTGCTTTGCTCTTCCTGTCTATTCCCCTTCCCTCTCCTGACAGTCACCCAACTACCTGTCTCCTGACTCCTAGGGGTGACAATCTCTCTGAAACTCCTGTCTATTTCTGTCTCTGCCTCCCGAATGAAACGAAGTGCATTCAGCACTAGCTCGAGTTCCCTAACACGGTTAGTCAGGAGCTGCAGCTGGATACACCTTTTGCAGGTGTAGTCATCAGGGACAACAGTGCTCGCCCTGACTTCCCACATACTGCAACGGAGCACTCAACTGCCCTAACTGCTGCCTCCATTACCGATTCCTAAGCTAATCAGATTAATTAAAGGAGCTTTTCCGGCCTTACCTGGAGTGAGGTTCATACTCAACCTCTGCTCACTTTTAAAATACCCCCGCTGATCTCAGAGGCCGACTTTCACGCGCTTGCGCAGTCCTGCACCGTTCAACCTCACCTCTGCCTGTTCTCGCCGAAGCCTGATTGAGCCAAAGCCGTCCCACTCCGCCTCAGTCCACTCCGACAATGGCCGCTACGTCGATGGCCTCTGTATATGGCGATCTTCCTTTTTAAACTTTTGGTGAGCTACGTCGCGCGCCTGCGCAGTCTAGCCTCTTTGCAGCGATCAGTTAAAATAACAGCTTCTCTCCGATCTTCTTTTACCTCTTCCCTCTCCGTCTCTTGCTGCAGTATCTACATCTTTATTATCATGACAGGGGCTATAATACTTTCAGCACTGTACAGTGAGAACGCGGTCCTGTACACACCCAGCACTCTGCTGTTAAACGCCAGTATAACTCCAGCACATCAAACGACAAAGACCTGTACAACACAGAAAATGGACTGCAATCCATGGACACTTTCTGTCCCCTTCCCTCCCACTGGACATCTTTCAGTGGAATTGATAAAAGTTGAATGTTACGTGCTTCAATTTCCAAAGTGTTTTTTTTTCTAATGGCAGCGGCAGAAAGAAAAAAAATAAAACGATGTAGGCAAGTTATGGAAAGTTCCAAAAATCAAGACGAGTGTGACTAATTTCCCCATATTTACTGAGGTCATCTTGGTGTCGAGTCTCAGAGGAGCGGAATCTGTTCACATCCTGTACAATTTACCAGCATTTACGGCCTATACTATATTAGTCTGTGCAGATTTAGCATTTTCTCTAAAACTTTGATGATATTCTAAAGATCAATCGTGAGCAATAGCCTGACTGATGTGGCTTAAAAACACACTGCCCTTGAATGGAATAACAATTGAAAAGTTGTGGATGCTGCCGTTCCATGACAGGTAAATCCCTCCCCACCAATTAGCAGCTCTACAAGGAGCGCTAACGAGGGAAAGCAGCATCCATCAACAAGGGGCCCATCATCCAGGTGATGGTCGCTTCCCGATACTGCCATCAAGGAGGATTTAGAGGAGTATCAGGTCCGACAGCACCAGGTTTAGGAATAGCCATTACTCCTGAACGATGAGGTATTTCAAGCAGACGGGATCATCTCACTCACCACAACAATGACTTCTCATTCAGGAACTCGACGATCATGTTCCTGGTAGTTAATTCCTATTTACTACGATTTCCTGTTTTTTTTTTGTTTGTTTCTTTACACAATTTTTGTCTTTGCGTGTTTTGTACGTTGTCCTTTCATTTGCGCAGTTTTTCATAGATTCCTTTGTGTTTGTTGTGTATTTACTGTGCATGCCCGCAACAAAATGCGTATAGTGAGATTTGTACTTTGACAATACTTTTTTCTCGACATTGAACTTCCAGGAAAACATCTTGTGAGGATAGGTGGAGTAAGAATGGACTTTTCTCTTTGGTGGAAGCATGATGAGAGGTGAATTGAAATAGCTTGTCAGGGTCCGGTCTGGTCCGGAATCTGCGTTCCTTGTCTCGATCCGGTCCGAGGTCTCCGGACTCCGGTTCCTGCGGTTGCCCCTCCCATCACCTGTGAACTAGTTAGGACCCTCCTGACTCAAGGAGGCACACCTGTGACTCATTGAGCTGCATGTGTTTATAAGGGGCCATGGGACTGGGACCAGGCGGGTGGTCGATTTGTCCTATTTCCTGTTCTCCGCTGGCTCCGAACTCCTCTCTGCATTCTGTTATCCTGCCCGGGCTCAGATCTACTCCCCATCATGCTTCTCTGCCCCGTACCGGTGCTGCCAGGTTGGTCCTCTACCCCACCTTTCTCCCCATGCGCTGGTCCCGCTTCTCCGCTCGTTTGTTTTGTTCGTGCGGTCGCGCTCTCTGCCGGCCTTTCCCGATTTCCCTGTTATCATGGCTGTTGTGTTGGTCACCCTGGACCTATGCCCGTTCCTATCCCTTGCCTCCATCGAGCAGGCCAGGCCGGTCTGCTGCTTTCCGGCGGGTGTCCTGCCCCGTGCTCCTCTTCCGCACGAACCCTGGGATTGTGCCCCGCATCCGCCTAGGGGTTTGCGTCCTGCCCAGACCTCCGGTATTTACGCCTGAGAGGCGACCCTAACCTGGACATATGTGGACCGCCCAGGAAGGGCTCTCTTCTGTCCCGTCCTCCTCTTTCGCCCGAACTCTGGGATTGTGCCCCGCACCCGCCTAGGGATCCGCGTCGCGCCCAGGCCTCCGGAGTTTCCGCCTGGGAGGCGGCCGTACCAGGGATATATGAGGACCGCCCAGTGAGGGCTCTCCGCCAGCCTATCTGCCGGACCTGCCTGCCTGGCTGAACTCCGAGGATCCATCTGTCTGCCTGCCTGGCTGAACTCCGAGGATCCATCTGTCTGCCTGCCTGCCTGAACCCCGGGAGACGGTCTACCTGAACTCGAACTCCGGGGGCCCGCTCTGCTCTGCCTGTCTGCCTGAACTCCGGGAGCCCGATCCACTCTGCTTGCCTGAACTCCGGGAGCCTGCTCCGCTCTGCCTGCCTGACACTCTATCGACCTGAACCCTAGCTCTACCCTTAAATGTCATGGCATCCCCATCCTGTCCTCCCCCTAGTACTTCAGTGTCTGCGTCCTGCGTTCGGGTCCATCCAGCCGCGTTCCTGACAAAGCTATACAAAATGATGGAAGGCATCAATCGGGTGGTCATCCGGAGAATTTTTATCGCAAGATGGAAGTGGCAAAGAAGACAAGGTCACAATTTTGAAGTGATTGGGGAAAATTATAGAGGGGGCATATCTGAGGTTAGTGTTTAAACGCAGAAAATATGTGGAATTCGCTGCTGGGGATGTCAGTAAATCAGATGCATTAAGGATACTGAAGACTTGTACTGGGGCATGATCCTTGGAACTGATGAATTTAACCGACAGTCCATTTTCATAACAGTCATCTCGAAAGAAGGATACAATCTTGGGGAAACTTGCTAAACTAAGGGCAATCTGATGTCACCTACCACCCTGTACTTCAGCTTCACCTTCCTCCAAATGCGTTTCTTGCCTTTTGATCTATTTCTTCCTGTTGAAGGACCTCGAAGTGAAACGTTGACAGTTTACGCTATACCAGAGATCTTGAGTGGCGTATTGAGTTCTTGCAACAATTTGTGTGTGTTGCAGATTAATCAGAAATTTGTTAGGCCTGACCATGGCAGAGCAGAGACCGGAAGCAGCTGTAACTCATACCTCACCTGTGAAAGTTATTTGAAAATGAGTGTTTCAATATTATAAATGGTGGCTGTGAGGATGAAAGATAAGAATCTTTCAGAAATTTTGCAATCGCAGTCAAAAAGGAAAAGGAATCAAAAGGAAATTAGACTATACCCTTGATGAACATTCATATGCAAATTAAGCAGAGAATCTGTAATGCTGAATGATGGTGGGGGAGGTGAAATGGTTTTGCGGAGAAAGACTGGAAAGAATACCAAATCACCATGTACATACACTAAAAACACAAGGGGCACCACGGAGAAAGCGGGAATGTAGACAACTCAGAGGTGGAGGAGTGAATGTATGTCTGGAGCCAGAAAAAAGGTAGTCAAATCACCAAATGAATAATTCATATCAGTATTCATCAAACGAAAAGTGAAGGAGGAAAGAAAAATCAGGAAAGATATGCTGATTACACATTTTGCTGCTGACTGCTGCAGATGAGCCAATATTGTTCCGCTATTTAACAAGGGTTTTAGTGATAGACCAGGAAACTACACCTTTGAAACCAAATTTAGTGCAGCTATGGACAGTGTGGAGGAATGCCAAAGGATTCAGCAGAACACACACCAGCTTAAATGCGGACAGAAAATCTGAAGATGATGCCTTATACTCTGAGAAGTCAAATCTCAGAGTTCCTTTCTGCAGAATCCCTCTCCCTCTTGTAGTATCTGCAATGGCAGGTATGGCAGTGATATGCTGTGCCTCGGGATATGGGAGATCAGGGAGTTGGACAGTGTCCCCGATAACTTCACATGAGGGAAGTGCACGAGATGCGGCTCCTGACTGACCGTGTGAAGAAAATAAAGGTGGTGATGAACCCAACAAGGAACATATAGGACACTGAGACCAGATCATTAGTAAGAAGATCTTACCTAAGTTACAGGTTGCTGATAAGTCTGGGGATCACTAGGAGATACAGTAGGAAGGATCAGACAGTGCAGGGTCGTCCAGATGCTACTCCCCTCACAAATAGTACACGGTCTGAATACTGATGGGGGACTACGCATCAGCAGCATTTTGGCTGCTCGCACTGAGTGTGTATTTGATGCCCAGTAGGGGAGGAAGAGATCAGGACCGACAATATTTGAGAGGATACTCAAGACTGATTGTCTAAAAGAGATAGCAAGACAGTGTGTCGCTGCCTGAGTACCAGAGTCAGAAACGTGTCGAGGCGGCTGCAGAAAATTCCCAATTGTTCGTCGTACGCATAACATGGTAAAAGAGAGTTGAGCTCCTACACAGTGAATATAGGGAGTTAGGAAAGAGATTAAACAGCACAAATTGAAGAGTAGTAATCTCTAGATTACTCCCACTGCCACATATTGGGGAGGATAGTAAAAGAATGATGATTTAGATGAATATGTGACCAAGAGACTGACGCAGAGGGTATGATTTAACTTTCTTGGATCACTGCAATTTCTCCTATGTTAGGGGAACCTGTACAGAACAGATGAAGTACTCCTGAACTGGAGGGGGACCAATATCCTGCAGATTTGCGAGTGTTCCTCGAAATAGTGTAAATAGGAATGGGTATCAGTGTGACCCTGAACTGGGGAGAATACTATCAACAGTGGGAGGAAATTTAGTCAGCAGGATAGACAAGAACACATATGAAGGAGAGGAAGGATATTGGTTTAAACTGCATTTACTTCAAGGCAAGATGCTTGACGGGTTAGGAGGATGACCTCAGGTGTGACTGACTCTGGCAACCGCCGGATAACTATTTCTAATTTTATAGGTCAATGATTTCCATGCCAGAATCAATGGATTTATGGTCAAATTTGCAGACAATTTGTAGATAGGTGAAGCGGCAGATAGTGTTAGGAAGCAGGGAATCTGCAGAAGGACAGCCACATGGAGAGAATGGACAAAGAAGAGGAAGATGCATTATAGTTTAGGGATGTGTATGATCATGCATATAAGCAGTAATGGCATAGGGTATTTACTCATCAGGTTTAAAACTCAAAAGAATATAAATACGGAGGTTCAGAGGGACCTGGGAGTCCTCCTGCAGGATTTCTAAAAGTTAACTTACCATATGCTTCAGGGCTAAGGAAGACAAATCAAATGCTGTCATTGAAATCCATAGGACAAGTATACAAAAAAATGTATTGCTGAGCTTCTGCAAGACATTGGTCAGACTGGCTTTGAAGTACTGCGAGCATTTGAGGGACCCATACCTAAAAAAAAAAGAGATGTCCTCTGCCACGCATTCAACTGCCATCTTCTCCAATTCTTACCATCACTATCAAGTAACACTGGCAACAATCCTGAGAACATCACCCTTGAGTTCTTGTTCTTCAGTCTTCTGTCTAGTCCCCGAAACTGACACTTCAGGACCTCATCCCTCTTCCTGCCTATGTCGTTGATGCCAACATGTATCGCAAATTCTAGTTGCTTTCCCTCTCGTACCAGGATGTCGTGCACCCGGTCAGAGACATCCCGGACCCTGGCACCCTGGAGTCAACAAGCCATGCGGGTGTCCTTCTCACGTTCACAAAATCTCCGGTCTGGTCCCCTGAATATAGAGTCTCCAGTGACGACAGTTCTCCTCTTCTCCGTCCCACGCTTCTTTATCACACGGTCAGACTCAGTGACCGAGGCCCTGCCACCGTGGCTTACCCCTGGTCGGTTGTCCCAGCCAACTGCATCCAGGATGGTATACATCTTATTCAGGAAAATGTCTGCAGGTGTGCTCTGCACGACCTGCCTGCTCACGTTCGCTTTCCCCCTCTGACTATCACCCAACGACCATCTTCCGGCAGCCCAGGTGTGACTACCTCCCTGTACCTCTCATCTATGACTGCCTCATTCTCCCATAAGTACAAAGGATATGTCAGGGGTAAGTTTTTTTATATATACAGAGAGAGTTGAGTGCGTGAAATAGACTGCCAGCGACGGTGGTGGAGGCAGATGCGATAGTGTCTTTTAAGGGACTCCGAGATAGGTACTAAGAGCTTAGAAAAATAAGGAGCTTTGTGTCACGCTAAGCAAATTCCACAGTAAATACATGTTCGGCACGGAATTCATAGCACAAGGGCCTGTATTGTGCTGTATGTTTTCTATGTTTCTATATCAAGGAGTTGAACTGCACATGCATGTAACGAGAGCTGTCTAACACATCTCTTTCTACCTCAGGCCACAAGCTTATCAATCACCCCTCGTACAATGTTTACAACAACTGCAGTCTCTGCATATCTGTGATTACAATTTCTGCTGACTGTTGGGATTTCCATTATACCATATCTTTATCTTGAAGTGGTATCGATATAGAAACATAGAAAACTTACAGCACAACTTTTTGAGTGATTATGCAGAAAATTTGAAGTTAAGCACTCATCTCCTTCTACCTTAGGTCACGAACTTACCAATCACCCGGATGAGATATTAGCTGATGAGCTACTAACTTCAAACTGTCTGCATAGTGACTGAAAGAGTTGAGCTGCATGTGCATGTAACGAGAGCTGTATAACTCATCTCCTTCTACCCTAGGCCACGAATGTATCAATCACCCATCTGTGCACACTTTCTGGACGTCTGAGATTCTTATGCTTCACGACCGCTAGACTAAGTGTGAAAATGTAGGAAGAGACGATTTTGAAAAATAAATATGCTAGGTTTTCTGAAATTGACTCCTTCTAGCTTAGGCCACGAACATATCAATCACCCCTCATAAGGTAGTTATTAAGAGAGTTTAACCTCGTTAGATTAACTGGGCCAGCAATAGTGTAAAAAGCATAGAGCAAAATTAGTGTAAAGTGTCCTAAGAAGCTTCCTTTATCGAAATATAGAGGACACTACTTGAGAGGGTACAGCAATGGCCTCCTGCTACAATTGATGCAAGATAAGTGGCAGAATTGTGTGAGCATTTTGTGTCACTGTCTGGTCCGTTGATTACTCATTTCCCTTTAATTTCCACTGGGCTCTTTGATTAGGGCACCTGATCCTCATTCAAACCGGCAGGACTAAACTCCGCCTTACATCTACTCGCTGCTGGTTAGTCAACGTAGCCAGTGCGACTATGCTTGTCCCAGGGCAGCCGTGTATTTTGGACTCTAAGTTGCCTCGGTGCCTGTGGCTCTTATTGAATTCAGTTGCTTTCGTGTTCAGCTGAGTTTCCGTCCATTTTGCCACTACTCCAAGTTAAGATGCAAATTCTGTCGTTTTCATGTTCTGCTGAGATTTGCTGGCCGATTGCCGCCACTCCGAGTCGCCAAGAATATGGGAGCGTCTTCAGAGCCGCCAAGAACAATGGACCGTCTTCATGAGCTTTTTCATGTCTAGATAGAAATGGACTGTCATTGTTTGGCTTCTGTCGTCTGGTTTCCAGCTGAGTAGGTCTGGCCGTTTACCACTACTCCGAGCTGGGAATTCTTTCTCTTCGTTTCAAGCTAAGTGACTACTGGCCGTTTGCCGCTTCCTGAACTACTCCGTGTTTGGATTCGTATTGTCAGTCGTTGTTTGTTTAGTTGTCTCGTTCCCAGCTGAGTAGCTCCAGCCGTTTGCCGCTACTCTGAGTTGGGAATTTTGTCCCTTCGTGTCTAGCTGAGAATTGATGGCCGTTTGCCGCTGCTCCGAGCCAAGATATGAATTGTCCGTCTTTGTTTGGTGTTGTCATGTCCATGTTCCAGTTCCAGGCTCCGAGTCTAAGTCAGGTTCCGAGTGCAAGTCATGTCAAAATCCGTCTCCGTGTCCAGTCTCCGAGCCTGTGTCCTGCAGCTGTGTTCCCCTCAGTCGCTCCGTGCAGCACTTTGGCTCCAATAACCAGAATTCTCACAGCTTTTAAATGCTTAAGGTCAACAATGCAATCCATTAACAAGATAAATTCCTAAAGAGGACTGGAGCAAATTTCAGAGCCATTAAGTGGGATCTTGCAGTGGTTGACTGGGCAAGCTTGTTTACAGGAAAGGAGCATCTGCCAAGTGGAAGGTCAGTAAAAGTGTGAGTTCAAGAGTTCAGGACCTGCATTTGGCGTAAAGGAAAAGGCTGGCACATTTGAGCAACCCTGCTTGATGAGAGATACTGGGACGTTGATTGGGAGAGTGGAAGTCATACACAGAACATAGTGATTTTGAATCAGGTAATCTCTTGATAACTACAAAGGTACAAATGTATTAAAGTTAGAAGGTAATCGTTGGAGATGAGAACGATCTGAAAGGCAAGATGAGAGAAATGCCCAAGATATTCTGTAGCTATATGCAGAGCTAAAGGGTGTAGGTGCTGTTAAAGATTAGTATGACCAACTGTATGTGGAACAGGGGAAATAAAACGATTTTTAAATGAACTTTTAATTATTACATGTTTATTTTTATTGTGATGGAAGTGAAGTAAATGTAAGAAATGAGTGGTGATGTTTTAGACCATATATGAATTATCGGGAGGAGGTCTTATAGTTTTTCAGTGTATTCAAATTGTTAAATCACCAGAGCCTGACCATGTGGGACTCAAAGCGAAAGTGTGCAATATTTTACAGAGAACCTGAAGAGGTTTTTGCTTCGTACCTGTCCACAAGTGAGCTTTCGGATAACTGCAGAGTGGTTAACCTGCTACTGCTGTTTGAAACACGAGGCAAAAACAAGGCAGAAAACTATCAGCCAGTGAGTCAGTGAGTCATGTCTTGTATTATATCGGGAGGTAGCTTGGATTGTAAGTGAAGAAGCATGTTGCATGTTCTCGCAGTTTGGCTTTTAGCAAGGCAGTTGCCATAGTACGTCATGGCAGATTAGTCCAACAGCATGGGATCCCGACGGAGGGAGCAGATTGGATTCATAATTACCTCATTGGCAGGAAGCAGAGAAACTTTGGTTCTCAGAAGGGAGGGTTTTGTTTTGTGGTGTGCCACTGGGGTCAGTTCTGGGACAGAAGTTGTTTGAAATTTATCTGAAAGTCCAGGTCGCAAAAGACACTAAAATAGTTTGTGCCCCAGATTGTTCAAAGGGGATCATCTGGCAACGTGGTCTGAGGTTTGGCAAATTGCCTTCAAAGCAGATAAGTGTGAGAAATTGTTTTTGATGCAGTGAAGGTTGGAGCACTGGGAAGTCCTATGGGACAGGATAAGGTAAAGTTGTTTTCCCAGGAAGGAAGTGATTAAAAACAATAAGACACTGGTTTAACAACATGAGGTGTGAGATTTTATATTTTAATAGTTGGGAGATTTAAGTGAATTGTCCTTGTGCATAAGGAATGGAAGTAGACTTTTTTTTAAAATGCATCCAAGACAGCTTTCTTTGCCAGTACATAAATAGACCCGCTAAGTATTCGGCAGTGAGTTGTGCAGAATGTCAGTGGATGAGAACACCGGAACTCGTCAACAAAGAACACAGGATGTTTCAAATCAATTCAGGGGTAGGGAGTTGGAGAGTTGGAAATTAAGGCGCGTTTAATTATTATAAAGGACATCTGAGTAGTGTGGGTGGCAAGTAGTTCTAGTGCCTTTAAAAAGTATTCAGCAGTAATCCTTTGCTCATATAAATGAGGATTACAATGAGGTGTTTTGAACTGATAATATTTTTGTGAACCTTATGCTATGGTTTTCCACAGAAGAGCACAAGCACATGGGAAAATGTAAAGCATAGGAAAGAAAAAAAATAAAAACTGAAATGATAGCAGTTCATAGTATTCATATCCCTTTGTTAGTTGTAAGTTGAATCACCTTTCACAGTATTTACAGCTAATAGTCATTTTGGATAGGTCGCTGTTAGCTTCCCTATTCCTCCTTGCTAAATTGCTCAAGTTGTGCCAAGTTAGTTGGACAGCTGTTCTGGGGTCTGGCCAGAGATGTTCGAGTCTGTTAATGTCAGCACTCTGATCGGGCCATTCAAAGACATAATATTTCCTCATTTAAAGCCAGTCCATGGCTACTCCGCAGTGCGCTTTGCAGTGCTGTCCTGGTGAACGTCAGACTTCCTCCCTAGTTTCAACTTTCCAACAGATTTTCATCCAGGTTCTCTCTGTATTTAGCAGCATGTATCTTCCCATCAGTTCTCGATAGACTTCATTTCCCTGCAGCTGAAATATATTACATAGCATGACGCTACCTACACCATACTATACAGTAGGAATGGTATTACCCGGCTGATGTGCAGTATCACAATGCCACCACTCGTACCGTTTAGAGTTGAGGAAAAAAATCCACCTTAGTCTCATCTGACCCCAACATAATTGAATCCACATCTTTATAGTACCTTATAAATGGCTCTTTAAAAGTCTTTACAGAAAATGACATGTTCTTTTTTAAACCAGACGCTCTATTTTTGGATTCACACATACAAAAAAAACAATTGCGGAGGTTGCAGAGCCAGGAAATGCACAGTAGTCTCAAGTACAAGTGCTCTTCTTCTCCAGTGACTAAGTTTAGAGGGGTCGACTTAACCTCGGTAGTGTGGCTGTGGTTTCATATTTACCCCCTTTTTCACAATCAACTGCTCTGAGTTCCGAAGTATATTCAGTGCTTTTGAGATAGTCTTGTATCCTTCCTCAGATTTGTGCTTCTCTTTTATTTTACTGACTTGCAGTGAATGTTCTTTTAGCTTAATTTTTGGTTGGTCAGTTCAAAATTTACCGTGGTCGTGGACATTACAGATTGAGAGGGGATATTCATTCCTTTAGAATTCATTGAAAACAGGTGGTGTTCCCAATTTCTGTATCAGCAAATTGGGTGAGTTGGCAAGGTTGTACACTATTTTGCACAAAGAGAAGTTAGTGTAGCAATGACAAAGGGCGTGGATACTTTCTCAGCCTCACATTTTTGGTTTTAACTTTTCAGGAATCGTTCTGAGGTTTTTGGGACTTTTCTTTTGATTTGACATGATGCACAATGCTTTGTAGATTTGCTCAAAAATCTTGTTGAGAAAATGAGACGGTAAAATATGAAAGTAGTTCTGCAGTCTGAAAACATTTTCAATGCACGGTATCTGCAAGTTCATGCACATCGGGGAAATGAGAGGCATTTTAGAGTGAAACAGTGAGAATACAGAGTCACTGTATACCTGTAGGTCGGAAGGGAAAGGACAGTCATTGCCGGAACCATGCCTGGATGGCAAGGGATATTGAAAAATTGATTTTTTTAATATATTTTTAATTCGATTTTTAAAGATAATTACATAGAGTGAATATTATAATCGAATAGTAGAGTATAATTTCAGCCCCCCCCCCCTCTTAACCCTTCCCCCCCCCCTTCATTTCCCTATCTGAAAAAAAAAGAAAAAAATGAAAGAAGAAAGAAAGAAAGATTGCTTGGATATCGGAAGATCTCCACATGCTCCACGGAGTTGAATATAACATATATATTCCTTTCTTTCCCCAAATAGCTAATAACTTTATCCTCAAAGGGCTTATATATTTAGTCCTATCTTTTGTAAATAAGGATTCCAAATTTTCAGAAATACATCATATTCATTTCTTAAATAACACGTAATTTTTTCTAGTGGAATGCAGCTGAAAAATCATTATTCCAACGGTCCATAATTAAATATGAATCTGATTTCCAAGTAACTGCAATAGCCTTTTTGGCTACTGCCAATGCAATTTTTATACATCCTTTCTGATATTTGTTCAATTTAAGTTTAGGTTTAATCCCTTCAAATTCACCTAGTAAAAATAATGCTGGATTATGTGGAAATTGTATTCTAATCATTTGTTCCAATAAAACTTAAATTTATCCAGAAAAGCTGAATTTTAAAACAAGACCAAGTAGAATGTAAAAAAAAAGTACCAATTTCTTAATTACATTGAAAACATTGATCAGATAAATTTGGGTTTAATCTATTTATTTCTGTAGTGTAATATATAATTGATGTAAAAAATTATATTGTACTAGTCTAAGTCGGACATTTATTGAATTTATCATACTGTCAAGGCATAGTCTTGACCAACTTATTTAATCAATGTTAATATTCAAATCAGTTTCCCATTTTTGTCTTGTCTTATGAATTCCTTGTTTAATTGTCTGCTTTTGAATCAAATAGTACATACAAAAAGTATTTCATTTTTTTTTCTTTTTTGAATTAAAATTTATATTTCATTAGGCTTCGGCATTAACATTGTTTGACCCAGTTTATCTCTTAAATAAGCCCTTAATTGGAAATAACAGAAAAGAGTGTTATTTGATATTTGATATTAATCTTTTAGTTGATCAAACGACATCAACTTACCTCCTTCAAAACAGTCACCTATATACCTAATCCCTTTCTGAAACCAGTTATATAAAAGTTGGTTATCCATTGTAAAAGGAATGAGTCTATTTTGAATTAGTGGTCTCTTTGCTAATAAAGATTTCTTTATCTCATCATCAACATTTATCTTATTCCATAAATCAATCAAAGGTTTTACTATTCTTTCTTTTCCCGAATCCATCGGGGTTCCCATTTATATATAAAATCTTCTGGTATATTTTCTCCTATCTTATCTAACTCTATTCTAATCCATGCTGGTTTATCTTCATCAAAAAAAGATGCAATAAATCTAAGTTGATTTCCTTTATAATAATTCTTGAAATTTGGGAGTTGTAACCCTCCTAGGTCAAATTTACATGTCAATTTTTCCAATGATATTCTTGACATCTTACCTTTCCAAAGAAACTTCCTCACACATTTATTCAACTCTTGAAAAAACTTCTGCGGTAGCTATATTGGTAATGTTTGAAATAAATACTGTAATCTAGGAAATATATGCATTTTTACAGCATTAACTGCGTACTAATGTTATTGGTAACATCATCCATTTATCAAGATCTTATTGATTTTTTTTCAATAATGGCAAATAATTTAATTTATATATTTTTAATGACGTAATCAATTCTTATACCTAAATATTTTATACCATTTATCGGCCATCTAAATTGAGTTACTTATTGACATTGACTATAATCTCCTTTAGTAAGGGGTAAAATTTCGCTTTTATCCCAATTTACTTTATATCCTGATATTCTCCCATCTTCTTCCAGTCTAAAAGGTAATTTATGTATCGAATGCAATAGGATTGTGAGATAAATCAGAACATTATCAGCAAAAGGATTTATCTTATATTCCACCTGGTTAACTCTAAAGCCTGTAATATCTGAATCAGTCCTAATTAATTCAGCTAATGGTTCCATCGCCAATACAATTAGGAGAGATTATAATGAACAGTCTTGTCTAGTTGACCTTGTTAACTGGAATTATGTTGAAATTTGGCCATTTTTCACTATTTTTGCTTTAGGATTAGTATTTAAGGCTTTAATCCAGTTTAAATAAGATTTTCATAACCTGTATTTTTCCAACACCTTAAATAAAAAGTCCCATTCCAATCTATCAAATGCTTTTTCTGCACCCAAAGCAACTGCCATGCTCATTTTGTGCCAAATGAATTATGCTAAGCAACCGAGTTAGATTGTCTATCAATTGTCTATTTTTAATAAAGCCTGTTTGATCCATATGTATTTGTTTTGGTAAATATCTATTAGATAACATTTTTGCTATTAGTTTATAATCCATATTCAACAAAGAGATTGGCCTATATGATGTCGGTTTTAAAGGATCTCTATCTTTTTTTGGCAATACTGTTAAAATCGTGGTCGAAAAAAGATTCTGGAAGTTTGTGTGTTCTTTCCGCTTGATATATTAACTCCATAAAGGGAGGGATTAATAAATCTTTATTTTTTTAATATAAAATTCAGGCAGACACCCATCTTCTCCTGGGGATTTATTACTCTGTAGCGATGCAAGAGCTTCTTCAACCTCTTTTAATGTAAAAGGCATATCTAATCCTTTCTGTTCTTCCGAATTCTATTTTGAAAGAGTTATTTGTGATAAAAATCTTTCTATCTCAGCAACCTCATTTTGTGATTCTGATTGATACAATTCGTAATAAAAAAAATTTAAAGCTTTCATTAATTTCTAAAGGTTTATAAGTGATTTTATTTGCACTTGTTCTAAGAGTGCATTTATTGTTTTGGAAGCCTGCTCTGTTTTCAACTGCCAAGCAAGATTCTTATGTGATCTTTCACCTAATTCATAATATCTCTGTTTAGTTCTCATAATTGCTTTTTCTGTTCGGTATGTCTGGTGCGTATTATATTGTAGCTTCTTATTGATAAGTTGTCTTTGTTTTTCTTCTGTCATATACCTTGGAGATTCTTTTTACAAAATTTGTAATCTCTTTTTTTAATTGATCTATTTCTACCATATATTCCTTCTTATTTTTATAAGTATAACTTATTATTTGGCCCATCAATTATGCTTTCATCGCTTCCATTAATACGAATTTATCTTCAACTGAATGTGAGTTTGTATCCAAAAAAAATTGAATCTGTTTTTCCATAATGTCACAAAAATCTTGATGTATTAATAATACTGAATTAAATCTCCATCTATAAACCAGTTCCTCGTTATCCATCATTATCATTGTCATTATCAAAGGGGAATGATCTGACAATATTCTCGCTTTATATTCCACACTTTTCACTCTATCCTGAATATTCATTGATAATAAGAAAAAAATCAATCCTTGAATAAGTTTTATGTCTGTTTGAATAAAATGAATAATCTCTTCCTCTTGGATTAATTCTTCTCCATATATCAATCAAATTTAAATCTTTCATCAATGATAGAGTTAATTTTACTACTTTTGATTTTGTAACAACCTTAATTGAACAATCTAGAACTGGGTCTAGACAAAAGTTAAAATCTCCACGTATTAATTGGGATGTAATGTTAAAATTGTACAAGGCATTGGTAAGGCCAAATTTGGAATATTGTGTGCAGTTCTGGTCACCAAATTATAGGAAAGATATCAATAAATTAGAGAGAGTGCAGAGACGATTTACTAGGATGTTACCTGGGTTTCAGCACTTAAGTTACAGAGAAAGGTTGAACAAGTTAGGTCTCCATTCATTGGAGCGTAAAAGGTTGAGGGGGGATTTGATCGAGGTATTTAAAATTTTGAGAGGGATAGATAGAGTTGACGTGAATAGGCTGTTTCCATTGAGAGTAGGGGAGATTCAAACGAGAGGACATGATTTGAGAGTTAGGGGGCAGAAGTTTAAGGGAAACACGAGGGGGTATTTCTTTACTCAGAGAGTGATAGCTGTGTGGAATGAGCTTCCTGTAGAAGTAGTAGAGGCCAGTTCAGTTGTGTCATTTAAGGTAAAATTGGATAGGTATATGGAAAGGAAAGGAGTGGAGGGTTATGGGCTGAGTGCGGGTAGGTGGGACTAGGTGAGATTAAGAGTTCAGCACAGACTAGGAGGGCCGAGATGGCCTGTTTCCGTGCTGTGATTGTTATATGGTTATTAATATTTTATCATGTGAGTCGGCCAAATTTTAAAAAAAGCTTCTTGTATAAATTTTGGATCATTTTCATTTGGTGCATAATTATTCATAAGAGTCCATAATTCTGAAACGATTTGACAACATATAATTACATATCTCCCCGCAGAATCAATCAGTGCATTTTGTATTTTAATTGGTAAGGTTTTATTAACCAAAATTGCAACTCCCCTCGCTTTTGAATTAAATGAAGCTTCAATAACACTTCCAACCAAATTTCTCTTTAATTTCTGATGTTCTATCTCTGTTAAAAGTGTTTCCTGCAGAAAGGCTATATCGACTTTAATTTTCTTAATATATGTTAGAATTATTTGTCTTTTCACACGTCCATTATCTCCATTAACATAAAGACTTAAAAATTCAATAAATTAGTCATTATTTTTAACAAGATTACTCCAATCTATAACAATACGTAATATTTCAGCTCTCATAGTACCTTGGAGAATCTCTTTAAAATTCTCCATGTTGCTATCTGTCTCCCCCACTCCCCCCAATCATCCAGTCAAAAAAAAAGGGAAAAAAGAGAAGAAAATAGATAGTAAAGAAAAAAAGTAACAAAATACCCCTCGACGAATGTTGTGAGTGAATAGAAACACAACATTACCCCCCTTCATTTTACGGGCCTTGGCAATCGCCATGATTACACACGTGAATCCCGCAGCTATCGGTCAGAAGCTCCCCCAGCTCCCCCGTAATGAAAAAAAAGATATATGTAAGTGAAGAAAAAAATAATATCTTTATTCCCTAATTAAAATATACTTATGTATTCTACTCTTTAATATCCATCAAATCCGTTGCTTATCTGTCTTCATCTTTAATCCATTTCGGTTCCAAGAACTCATTACGAATATTCTCTTTATTGAATATTCGTCTAACAAATATTTGGAAGTCCTTGTACAAACTCCTTCGCTTTCCAATCTTCAGTAAAAAATCTTCTTTCTTCATCATCCAAAAGAATCAACAATGTTGCCGGGTAGCACAGTGTAAATTGATAACCTTTTTCCCATAAGACTTTTTTCACTGGGTTAAATTTCTTCATCCTCTTCAAAAGGTCATAACTTATATCAGGATAGAAAATAACTGCTTTCCCTTCTATCATCAATGGCCCATTGTTCTTTTTGGCACCTTGAGAAGCCCCCTTCAAGATCCTTTCTTTATCGATATCTTAAAAATTTTATCAAGATTGATCGTGGATTTTGATCTTATCGGGGCTTTGGTCTTAAATCTAATGAGCCCTTTCAATTTCAATTAACTGGCTTCCCTCTTCCATTTCAAAAGTTTCTGGGATCCATTTTTGAAAGAATTTTATTGGGTCTTCTCCCTCTATATCTTCTTTAAGACCAACAATCTTAATATTATTTCGTCTGCTAAATTGTTCAAACACATCTACTTTTCCAACAACCATTTTCTTTCTGATGTCCAGGTAAGGATATTATTTCCATCATTTCCATCCTTTCAATGGTGTCTCCCGTTTTTTTTAACTTTCTTATCCGTTTCTTCTGTTTTTCCACAACCTTATCAAGCGTGATCTTCATATTTTTAATATCTGTTTTTATTTCTTTTAATGCTTTTAATTCATGCATTATTTGTATCAGGGTTTTTCTTACTTTTAAATCCTTACTGTTCTTCTTCCTCCTCCTCCTCTTTTCCCCATCTGTGTTCTCCAGAGAGTCTGATTCTAATTCCGTTCCACTTTCACTTTCAGTATCAATCACAGCTGGAACTTGTAGTTTTATTTGCTCCTGTTTGCGCATGCCCGCTTCATCACGCATGCGCAGTTCCTGCTGTTTCTTCTTGGAGGCTGTTGACGTTATCGCGGTCTCCTGTTCTATACTGCCGGAGGAGATAGGTACTTCGCCGGTAGAAGATCCAACTTGACGGCGATGCTCCATTTTAATGGTCGGCCTTCTTTCTTTGCCAACTCGCGCTGTCTTCAAAGTAGTAGTTCTCTTCTGTTTCGGTTCAGGAGACATATCTAAAAATAGTCCTGAGTTACTTATAAGTAATTTTTTGAAATTATTTATTAACACTTAATCACTTAAAACTTTATTTTACTAGTTTTTACGGGAGAGCTGGTTTTCCACGTCTCGATCGTACGTCAACGCGTGACGTCCCCCGAGAGATTGATTGAAGTAATAGGAAACATGTGGTAGGGAAAAGCACTAAATTAAATTGCATCAAAAATGTACGGAGAGTTTGAAAGAAGAAATCAGAAGGTCAGCACAAATTATAGTGTATCAGTTGCAAATAGGATTAGAGGAGTGAATAATAATAATAATAATAATAATAATAATAATAATAATAATAATAATAATAATAATAATAATAATAATACAGCTGCATTAAGAAGTATGTGACGAGCGAGAGGATGAGCCGTGTGATAGGTGTGATAGGTGTGATAGGTGAAACTTCTGAACGGAGGTATCGGAGGTATCTGATGAATACTTTGCATCAGCATACACCGGGGAAAAAGAACTTGGTATTGGTGGGGATGACATGCAGCGGACTGAAACGCTTGAGCATATAGACATTAAGAAAGAGGATGTGCTGGAGCTTTTGAGAAGTACTAAATTACATTAGTCACCGGGACCGGATGAGATATACTCCAGGCTACTGTGGGAAGCCAAGGAGGAGATTGCTGAGACTCTTGCGATGATCTTCATGTCATCAATAGGGATGGAAGAAGTACCAGAGGATAGGAATATTGCAAATGTTGTTCCATTGATCAAGAAAGTGAGTAGAGATAACCTAGGAAATGTAAGACCAGTGAGTCTGACTTCGGTGGAGGGCACGTTGTTGGAGATGATCCTGCGAGGCAGGATTTATTTGCATCAGGAGAGACATAATGTGATTCGTGATAGTCAGCATTGCTTCGTCAAGGGAAGATTTTGCCTTATGATCCTTATTGAGGATCTTCGAGGATATAACTAAACACATTTATGAAGGTTGAGCAGTGAATGTAGTGTGTATGAATTTCAGTAAAGCCTTTGATAAGGTTCCCCATGCAGGGCTACTTCAGAAAATAAGAAGTCATGGGATCCAAGGAGAAATTGCTTTATGTTGTAGATTGTTCGTATTCTGCGTTGAGGTCAGTGACCAGTAGTGTTCCGCAGGGATCTGTTCTGGGAACCCTTCCTCTGCGATTTTTATAAATAATCTGGATGAAGTAGTAGAAGGGTGCATTAGTTAGTTAGCTGATGACACAAAGGCCGGCGGTGTTGTGGATAGTCTGGGGAGTTGTCAAATGTTTCTCTGGGACATCGATAATATGCTAAACAGGGTGGAGAAATGGCAGGTGGACTTCAACCCAGATAAGTGAGAAGTGCTTCATTTTGGTAGGTCCAATCTGAGGCCAGAATATAATACAAATGGTAAGACTCTTGGTAGTGTGAAGGATCTGAGAGATGGTGGGGTCCGAGTCGATAGGAATTCAAAGCTGCTGTGCAGGTTGACAGTGTTGTTAAGAATGTGTATCTTGTGTTGTCATTCATCAACCGTGGAACTGAAGGAGCCATGAGGTATTGTTACAGATATATAAAACAATGGTCAGATGCTACTTGGGGTACTGTGTTCAGTCCTGGTCACCTCACTACAGGAAGGATGTGGATACTGTAGAGTGCAGATGAGATTTACAAGTATATTGGCTGGATTGGAGGGCTTACTTTATGAGAACAGGTTGATTGTACTCGTCATTTCCTCAATGGAGTGACGGAGACTGAAAAGATCTGATAGAGGTGTATAAGTTTGTAAGGGGCATTAATCCTGTGGATAGCCAATGGATTTTCCCAGGGCTGAAATGGCTAACACGGGGGGAGGGGGGCATAATTTTAATGTGCTTGGAAATAGGTATCGAAGGATTATCAGGGATATGTTTTTCACACAAAGAGTGGTGGGTGCATGGAATGCACTGCTGGCGGCATTGGTGGAAGTGGATACAATAGGGTCTTCTAAGAGCCCTTAGATGGGTACATACATTCGGGAAATTCTATGCAGTCTCTAGAGTAGTTAAATGGTCGTCAGAACATTGCAGGCTGAAGTGCAGTGAATTTCTATGTTCTATGTCCTGTGTTCCATGAGTCTACTCGCCGTTCCTGACCTCTTTGTTTCTGGCATGTTCAGCTGCTGGTGAGTCCGTGTGCTGGCAAATGTTACACTATAACGTCAAAAGTACCCTCCAAGCAACTCCGTGAAATAAAAAAAAGGTTATTGAAATGCAAGAAAATTAGTAAAGCACAAGGGCAAGAGTTGTTCTAGGTTGAGTCTACCCCATCTGAGCCACTGAAGCATGTAACTATTCCAGAGTAGTCATACGTCTCTTGTTGGCCTCCATCACTAGCCCCTTCTTGAATGACCTCTCAGTTTTTGAGGACGGCTTGCTCTTGACAGATGCAGAACAGTGTCATATTCTTTTCAACAACTTATGTCCCTGAACTGATCTCTGTGACGCATCACAAAAGATAAGCCTCCAATTTGAAACAAATGGAGCAAGTTATTTATGTTGGTGTTCATTTTACAGAAGTTGCAATCAAGTGTCAGTGGCTTATCTACGTATCATACAGACCAGATGTATTTTAACAAATTGCAATCTATTGGCCACAAAAATGACACTTCGGTTGCAGATTTAAGATAAGCACCAATGTACGGGGTAGACGGTGATCCTTCATTTGAGGTCGGCGGTGAACCAACGAGACAGTGACATCTGGACTAATTCTCCTCATCGGTTGTTAGTTACACAATCAAATGGAGCAGTATTGTACACCATTTATAGGTGTGTTTGAGCTAGATACTTACGGTCAGCTGACTACAGGGAACTCTCATTTTGAGTTCCTTCTCAGTGGAGTTCCTTCTCATTTTGAGTTCCTTCTCAATCTGATCCTTCTCAGATTGAATTGAAAATATGTGTGTCTTGAGAATGACCAGGACACGCTGTAACATTACCACTGTGGTCACTGTTAAGGCTCCAGAGACAACATTAACATCATGCACAATGGTGGGCATGGAATAGTAATGACGTTGGCAGCTTGGCTTGCAGTGATATCATCATCTCAGTTCAGTGAGCTGAGATCCAGAGAAGCAATGTCAATATCAGAGTGGTGACGTGTTTTGAAAGTGCAGACCATTCTGCATATTGAGTACAAGAGCCCATAACCATTTTGACGATCCGCAAAAACACTCAATGTGTTTGTTTGTGTCCGCTCTTCCGCAGTTCCATTGCAGTTAGTGGCTGTCCTGGTAGTCAGAGAAGAAGAGTTTGCGTGTGACCTGTGGAGATTTGGGGCAAATTTATCAAGTCTGTGTTTCACTAACATCCCCATCTACAAACAAATTTTCCATGGAATAGTTTCCCTTATTGGAGCAACAATTAATATTATTGCAAAACCTTCAATAATAACATGTCCTGTTTTCATTTTCTACCAACATGTGGTGTATCCCATATTTCGGAATGTGCTGACCTACAACGGGTTAACTTCATCTATTTCTGATGCAATTAATCTGATTTGTGATACGCAAATAATTACCTTTGATGTTGTGCACAGCCTGAGCGTTTATGTGCAGCATGCTTCCCAACATTTTTGGGTGCTTAAATACGTTATACATATGTTGACATTTAAAAAAATATACTTAATATGTTATTGCCAGTATTCGAGATCAGAAAAAGAAGCAGCTGTATCAAGCTGTAAGTGATGTATACTCGATATTTTTATATTTCCCACTGTGTTCCATTGTCTGCATCAATGAATAGAAACTGCTTCTCTTTTCATATTTTTAGTTCATTATCCACTCCTCCACTGAACAATTCCTGGTATTTCTTTTGTGCAGATAGACCAAATAAAACAGATGTAAGGCGTTCCTATCCACCACGAGCCAGTGGGGTACACCTGAGCATGCTGCAGACCCTGCTTACTGAAGAATACTGGATAAGGTCTAAGTATTTGTAGCATAGTTACAGATTGGCTGTTTTGCCTGCCTTGTGTCCGGGTTCGGAACATCTTATCGGCACTGTAGAGGAGCTTGTATTGGGAAGGGAAAGATCCAGTTCCGGTGGTCCATTGTGGGGTCAGATGACTAGGGTAGAACAAAGAAAGAGTATCTACTAAGGGAAATTGAGCAGCAAGGGACTAAATTGAAATGCAGAACAGAGGTGATAATCTTGGCATTGCTACCTGAGGCATGAGCAAATTGGCATGTCAGGAAGATTAAAGAGTTAAATCCCAGTTCATGAAGGTTATTATAGATTATAAGGAGAAACTGATCATTTGGGGAAGAGGGTCACAGAGTTGCAAATGGATCACAATACAAATATGCACTTTCTGTGGAGTTTGAAGAGAGCTGGATTATGCACATCTATAGTCACATTCAATCTACAGTTACGCAATCGGGTGCAAATCATTTATGAAGCAGACTTTATTCCCAATACAAGTTACTAAATAAACTATATAAAACCTTTTCTTTCTTTTAAATGTCAATGCTTTGAGTAGTGTTTTATTACATTACTACACTTCAATTAGTAGCACTGCTGCTACTCATGTAAACGATGGTTTACAACTGCAATAATTGAGGGGATTCCTCACCCGACCAACACTCTCCGTCTCCAGTCGTAGAACAGCACTACCCTCTGATCCTTCACCACTGAGCCCTTGACGTGGCTGGACCGAAGTTCAGTGCGTCCCTCTGCATGTACTCCTGCAGCCTGAAATGTGCCAGAAGGAGCCAGGCAGGAAAGGGCTGACTTGGTGTTAACCAGGATATTAGCAGAGAACACTTAATGGTGCCTGGTTCTACCTTCTCCCTTTGCCTTCTTTACCTCCACCAAAGATGATGCTACTTTACTCAGATGGCTGCTCAGTGACAAACTGACTGCTTTTTCTCTTTCATACACAGTTCCCCGACCTCCCGAGTAAGGCGTGGAGAGGCAGATTTGGGAATAGGATGAGACAGAGCCAGATTGACGGATTGCAGAGAGCGGCCGTCCTCTTTCAGCTCTACCTGCACTTTAACACATCGGCCAATTTCCAACAGTATATGCAAACAGAATTGAAACACAACATTCCAGGCAAACTGTCTCACACACCAAGTTTAAACTGAAGGGTTACCTCGTTTTACTGCCCAAAGCTTTGCTCCAGAATTATAATAAATAAATTTCTCTTCTACAGAGAAACACTAGAGGAGCCGGTGAAAGTGATGTCAGTCGTTCCCCGGGACCAGGAACAGTGCAGCGCGCCTTCATCACATAGAGCAG
This sequence comes from Hypanus sabinus, assembly GCF_030144855.1. Taxonomy (NCBI): domain Eukaryota; kingdom Metazoa; phylum Chordata; class Chondrichthyes; order Myliobatiformes; family Dasyatidae; genus Hypanus; species Hypanus sabinus. The sequence continues at coordinate 59,692,141 of NC_082706.1, read as the reverse complement.
CTAGTGGGCAAGGGTGCAGTTGGTCTCAATGTAAAACAGTTGTGTTACCAGATAATGAGAACAGAATGAAAAAATAGTCTCAGGGAGGAGCTGCATATACAAGCAGAGTTGTGATTCTAGACAACACAATAAAAGCGATTCAGGAAGCAAGATCGGACTGGATCTTCACGGAATACAGAAATAGCAGAAAATTGCTCAAACAGGTGATTGGAAAACTCAAAAGGAGAACATAAACTGTTCTTGGTGAGCAGGATCAAGGATAATTTCAAAGCATTTTACACTTTTTCCCTGGAAGAGAATGACAGGAGATTTGATGGAGGTATACAACATTATGAAGGTTGTGGATATTATGAATGAATGCAGGCGTTGTATTTGAGGAATATGTTTTATCTTCCAGCTATTGCAGGACAATGATTGCAGGCTGACCGTGAGTGGGACCTCAGTATTCCAACATATTCAATGTTCCAGCACTGTCCAATGGACGGTCCAAAGCCCAGATGCAAATGGACGAGAGTTGGGGATCCCAACACTTGCATCCAAATTCCAGAACTGCAGAAACTTCAACGACCTCATCCCTGGGAGAGGATGTATCTATCATAAAGACTGGCTACACCTGGGGACAGCTTGAAAGACTGGCACAGCACAGCAGACTTCTTTCAGTGGCCTGTGACCCAGTAGGCATGATCTCCGAAACTAACAATGCTCAACATGGATCAGTAAAAGTAAAAGGATGAGGGTGACCTTGTTCATCATGTGCTGGTGAGCGGTGACAAACATATAGAGACAATGAACACTGGGAAAGACAAAGAGGGTGGGTGTCATCTGTATCCCCTCATCTACCGCCTCTTCATGCAGCAGAGCATGATGAGAAATGATCTGAGGGAGCTAATAAGAGAACTGTGTGATTATCATAGTTGAATTTAACCTTTAAATTGATAAAGACTAATGATACTAGCATGATGCCGTGGAAGAGAAATATTTGCTGTGGTCAGGCCCTGTTTATTACAGCATGATATAGCTGAACCTATTCAGGAGTAGGCCATGTAATGGGGTTGGATGGGGTAAATACGTCAGGGACGGATCAGTAGAAAAACAGTGGCCGATATTAATCACCAGACATTAAGCCGAATTGGATAGATGGATCGAGGAGAAAAATGAACTATCTCTGGTCAAAAATTGAGATTAAGGGAAACATTAAAGACTATAACAGAGAAAGTGCTGACGGCTGGAAGTAGACCAGCGGACTTCATTAACGAGTGGAGACAGACTCAATGGCAGAAACTAAAATGAAAAATGTAGTAAGTTAAAATCAACACTGTGAACTTAGTTCACTTTCTAACACACTGCATTAGTTTACAATCACCTTCACGAGAAGAAAACTAATGGGACTGAAAACAAACATAACCAGATCACAACGACCTGCACTCGATGGCTTTACAAGAAGTGGCTGGAGGAAAAGTGGAGATCTAAGTCCAAGTTTGTCAAAATTCACAGTTTTCCAGGAAGGTCTCAGTGAAGTGGAACATCTCAGATATGTCTCAATTATTCAAGAATGGAAGAGAACAACTGTTAATGTCTTATCTGTTGTTGGCAAGATGCTGGAGTTTGTGATCTGTGAATAAATAGCAAGTAATTGAGAAATTTTTAATGTCATCATACTGATTCAACGTGGTTTAGATTTGAAGAATTACAAATGAATCTTCCTTAGAAATGAGTCTTTCAGTCTATCTGATTCAGGCTAAGTGAAACACCTATTTCAGTAGCAAACATATCTGTCTCAGGTAAATATTTCCTATCCTCATCCAACTCTAAAATTTTGAGTCTTGTTAACATACCTGCCTCATCGGAAAGACATTGCCCATCAGATTTCTATTTGATGTCTTCCCTCTCACCATCTGGTGCCCTCTAGTTCCTGATTTTACATCTCTGTTGAAAGATCTTTGTGCATTCATACTATCTGTGACCTTCATTGCTCCATACACCTGTATAATAACACAGCACATTCTTTGACATTCCAAGGAATAATACCCTAAACTACAGATCACTCAGACTGTTGTGACCAAACATTGACGTTATAAACTTCCCCTGCCTTATTTCCTATAAAAGTGTGACCAAAACTAAATACGATATATCAATGTGACCTCGCATCTTATAAAACTTATATTTCCTGAGTGCACTTACCGATGAAGGCCAGTGAGCCAAAATGTTTCTTACTCAACATGTCTATCTTTGACGTGGTTTGAGACCCTCTCAGCTCAGTTTTTTTGAAAGTCAATTCATGTTTGATTAACATGAAAAGAGCGTTTCTAGATGTTAGAAGAGAACCTGTGTATGTAGCAGACTTAGATTTTCAGAAGGCATCTAACAAGGTGCCACATAAAAGGCTGGTGCGCGACACCATAACCCCGTGGACTGGAGGAAACAAGTTCACAAGGATAAAAGGCTGTTTTTCACATAGAAGACAGAAACAAGATTTACGGATCTTTTTCAGCATGGAAGGATGTAACTACCAGAGTATGCGCTGGATCATTTCTGGACCCTCAATTATTTATTATCAATATTAAAATCATAGTGGACTGGGCAGCTATGTTAATGAGTTGTCTAAGTAAGTGGAGATAAGTTATGAGCCGACGATTATTTACGATAGATAGCAGGATCCAAGGCTGTCAGTTAATGACAGAGAATGTGGTCACGGTAATGTTGTGATGGGACATTTGGTCTCTGTATAATGATATAGGGAGGCTGGCTGATTGCGAGAACACTTGGAAAAGGTTGTTTCATGTGGTAAACATTGATGATCTGTGGATTGGTAGGAAGAATCAAAATGCAGTCTCTTATCTATGTAGAGAGAAACTGCACATGAGTGAAGTACAGGGATTCAAAGTGTTGTCCTCCACAATTTATACGAAAACAGCGGACAGGTGTAGTGAGTGTTGAACGGTTATTTGATATTTTTTGTTGGCTTGTTGGTGTGGAGAAACAGGGAAGTGTCGTTACAGTGTCAAATCAAGTCAAGTGAAGTTTATTGTCATTTTGACCATAAACTGCTGGTGCAGTACATAGTAAAAACAAACGAAACAACGTTCCTCCGGACCCTGGTGCTACATGAAACAACGCAAAACTACACTAAACTATCTGAGACAGCACAAGGTCGCAGTGGACTACGTAAAAACAACATAAAAACTGCACTAGACTACAGACATGCACAGAACTATATAAAGTGCACAAAATAGTGCAGGGCAGTACAATAATTGATAAACAAGTCAACAGGCACAGTAGTGGACAAATTACAATATAGTAATAATGTAGAATATGTTATATAATTACAATGATAATTACAATATGGTACAATGTTGATGCCAGTCTAGACTCTGAGTATTGAGGAGTCTGTTGGTTTGGAAGAAGAAACTGTTGCACAGTCTGGTCGTGAGAAACCGAATACTTTTTGCCAGATGGCAGGAGGGAGAAGAGTCTGTGTGAGGGGTGCGTGGGGTTCTTCATAATAGCATTTGCTTTGTGATTTCAGCGTGTAGTGTAAATGTCTGTAATAACGGGAAGCAAGACCCCGATGATATTCTCAGCTGACTTCACTATCCGCTGCAGTGTCTTGCGATCCGAGCCGGTGCAATTCCCGGACCAGGCAGTGATGCAGCTACTCAGGACGCTCGCGATACTTCCTCTGTAGAACGTGCTGAGAATCGTGAGTAGGAGATGGACTTTCCTCAGCCTTCAAAGTGAGTAGAGGCACCGCTGGGCTTTTGTGGCTATGAAACTGGTGTTGAGGGACCATATGAAATTCTCCACCAGGTCAGCACGAAGAAATTTGGTGCTCTTTACCATCTCAACGGAGGAGCCGTCAATGTTCAGCAGAGAGCGACTGCTCCCTGCTCTCCTGAAGTCAACAACAATCTCTTTTGTTTTGTTCACATTCAGAGACAGGTTGTTGGCTCTGTACCAGTCTGCTAACCGCTGAACCTCCTCTCTGCAAGCTGACTCGTCGTTCTTGCTGATGAGACCGACCATGGTCGTGTCATCGGCGAACTTGATGATGTCGTTGGAGCTGTGTGTTGCATCATAGTCATGGGTCAGCAGAGTGAACAGCAGTGGACTGAGTGCACAGCCGTGCGGGGACCCCGTGCTCAGTGTGATAGTGTTGAAGATGCTTCCTCCGATCCGGACTGAGATCTCCCAGTCAGGAAATCTAGGATCCAGTTGCAGAGTGAGGTGTTCAGGCCCAGTAGGCTCAGCTTTCCAATCAGATTCTAAGAACTGATCGCGCTGAACTGAAGTCTATGAACAGCACTCAAGGGTACGTATCTTTTTTGTCCAGATGGGTCAGGACCAGGTGGAGGGTGATGGCAATGACGTCGTCTGTTGAATGGTTGGGACGGTACGCAAACTGCAGGGGGTCCAGTGAGGGGGGGCAGCAGGGTCTTGATGTGCTTCATGCCGAGCCACTCGAAACACTTCATGATGATGGATGTGAATGCAACGGATGGTAGTCATTGAGGTAGGAGACTGAAAACTTCTTCGGCACAGGGACGATGGTGGCAGCCTTGAAGCACGTTGGAACGGTGGAGCTGCTCAGGGAGATGTTGAAGATGTCAGTGAGAACATCTGCTAGCTGGTCTGCACATCCTCTGAGCACTCTGCCAGGAATATTGTCTGGTCCAACAGCCTTCCGTGGGTTAGTGAGGCCACACGTGGAATTCTATGCACGGTTTTAATCCCCAAGCAGAAAGACAACCTAAGTGTAGCTATGGAGCCAGAGAGAGCAGTTTTACAAGTGTAATACCTGGGATGATTTACCAGCAAAGGTGAGATGATTTTGCCCTAAATTTAGAACATATTCACAAACGATGGGGCATTTGTAGAGCATATCGATAGAGTCTCTATCCTCGTCAGTTAAAGAGCCAGAGGATGTGGGTGCTAAGGGATGCTAATTTCAAATGGAGATGTGTGAAAATTACTGGAATTTTATATCTTCTATTTCACTTCGCTTTGTGATCAACGTGAAATCAACCTACTTGAGGGTACAGTCTTTAGGATTCACTGCCCCGAGGGTGTGAAGGCCAGTTGGGTGGGTATTTTTGAGGTTGAGATAGATAATTAATGTGAGAGAGTGTAATGGACACAGGAGCGTAGATCATACACTGTGGTGATGAACAATCATAAGATCATAAGACACAACGGGAGAATTTTTCCTCTGCTCTGTTCTAAATGGAGGTCCCACTATTCTGTGGGTAGCTTCTCCTCCTCCCAAACTACAGGAAAAAAAAATCCTCTCCACATGCACTGTTTCTCGGCTTTTCGGTATTCGAGAGCGTCCTTCATTATTTTTTTCTTAACACCATAGGAAACAGGCCCCAAAACATCAAATGATCCTCATGCGTTAACCCTGTCAGCCTCGGAATCATTTTTATGAACCTCCTCTAGACTCTGTCCAATTCCAGCACATTTTCCCTGAGATGAGTCCCTACACTGGCCATAATAGCCCCCGTGGTTTAACCAATGCCTTATAACGTCTCAACATTGTATCCTTACGAATAATCCTCTAGTAAAAAAAAATGTAACATCACATTTACATAACCTTAGAAGTTAATGACCAGAGTGAAGAATAGAAGGAAAGGCGATGGACAGTGATTTTTTTTTTACTGGAAGGAGAAATAGATATTCATGCCTTCAGGTTGGAGCTACACAGGTGGAATATGATGTGTTTCTCTTCAAAACTGAGGCTGTCAAGTTGAGCAACTCCAGCCATTGCTATTCTGCCGTCCTTCCTGCTATTATCCCCTTCCAATCAACGTTGGTGAGCTCTTTTCCCGTGCCTCTGTAGTTCCCCTCACTCCACTGATAATGATGCATCTTCTTGTACCTTTCCCGTCTTAAAGTGCATGTTAACATTGTTTCTTTACCATAAGCTCCCTTATCAATTTTGGTTCATTACATAACACCTGATCTGAAATTATCTTTTCCCTCGTGGGCACAATTACAGGCTGCTCTAAATGGCATCTCATTGGTATTTTCCAAATTGCTTCTCTTGAGTTCAAAAACCAACCTGATTTTCATAATCAACCTGTACCCATCCCACTCATGGACTGTTTGTCCCAATCCTATCGGAGGGTGGGGGCGGGTGGAGGTAGACTGCGCAACATCCTCACCAGGACTAACAGCCTCTAGGACAACTAGTTTCCTAGGCAGTAAGAGTGATAAATATCTCTGTCCACTAATCCACCCTTACACACCACCAAACACCTCTACTTTATCATTTCCAGTGTGCAGACATCGCATGCCGAGCGTCACTATATGAACCTACGGTCAATCCGTGCACGGTATATCAGCTGTATGTAAGCGGTATACAATCGTATGTTTTTACTATTGTGTTTTTGTGCTGCATTGGATCAGGAGCAGGAGTAATTAATATTTCGATTTCATTTACACTCGTCAGCTGGAAATGAAATAAAACAACTTTGAAACTTGACTAAACATTTCAGTAGGCAGCAGCTTCACATTCCGCGACAAAGCGCCACCTGGTGACAATGAAGTCCAGAAATCGGGGGTCCTGGTCTTGTGACAGACCACCGCCAGGCGGCAGTGTTGTCCATAAAAGGGAGCGGTTTACCGCAATAAGGCTGGTAGCCAACTCTGCAAGTGGATGACGTTCTAGACCTGTCCCTAATCTTTCTCCTCAGCACGAGTCAGGATCTCGAACAGCGCTTCCATATGAAGGAACTTTTGAACATCGTGCCTGTTGGGGTGATCTACTGTTTCCAGTTTTACAGATGTGGCCTCATCGACATTAGTGAGACCCGATGTAGTCTCTGCATTGTGCACTCTGTCCAAATGAGATTCTGCATATGTTGGAGATGCAGAGTAACATACACAAAATGCTGGAGGAAGTCAGGAGGTCAGGTAGCTTCTCCAAAGGGGGATAAAGCAAAACAGAGATTTCCTGCTGAGAACCTTCATCAAGACGAAGTGGGGAGAAGCCAGAAGAAGATGATGCGGGGAGTGCAAAGAGTCCAAGGTGGCAGATGATAGGTGAAGCCAGATAAGAGTGAAGGTGGGGGGACGTGGGAGATGAAGTGTGACGCTGTGGCGTGCTAGGTGGAAAAAGAAGGAATCTAATAGGGTAGGAGAACAGACCACGGGGAAAAAGGAAGCAAAGGAGGAACCAGAGGAAGATGATCTGCAGTGAAGAAGAGAGAAGTAGGGAGACAGAATGGAGGAGACGGGCGTGTGGGTTGATGAAATCAAAAGCTGGTAGTAGAAGTTAAAGATATTGATTTTCATGTCATCGGGTTGTAAGCTATACGGATATAATATGAGGTGTTGCTCCTCCTACCAGGGAGTGCTCTCATTGTGTTAGTTAAACAATGAACCGGAACGGAGAGTGGATTAATAATTTTTCCCCTGGGTCCCTATTAAATCAATCCTCTCTCACATTAAACCGGTTGTTGGTTCCACAAAAGTGGGGAAAAAGGACTGCACACTTTCCACATTTCTGTGCACTCATGGTTTGGAACTCCTGCATAATGTCAGTCTCAATCTCCTGCACGTCAAGGTGTGATGCCCCAAACTGCCTAACCTTTCTCAAGAACTCAGTCCTTAAAGCACAGGCAACATTCTCATAAATATCTTCTGCAATCAATCCAGCTTGACGTTCTCTTTCCTACAGCAGAATGAACAAAAATGAATACAATAATCCAGGCGTGGATATCTCGTTCAACCCCATTCTCCAGCCTTCTCACCGTAATCTTAGAATATCCATTTAAAATACACTCAATGACTTGGCCTCTACTCCATCTGCGGCAATGAATTCCGGAGATTTACCTCTCCCTGACTACAGAAATTCCTCCTCAGCTCTGCACTCAGTGGATGCCCTATGTATTGAGACCGTGGCCTCTGGTCCCAGACTCACAGTGTGGGATGCATCTTCTTCAAAGCCACTCTGTCGAGGCTTTTCAGTATTGAATAGGTTTCAATGATATCCCGTCTCTTTCTTCTAGACTGGCGAGTACAGGGTTAAAGCCATTTAACGCTCCTCATATGTTAACCTTTACATTCTTGGAATAATTCTCGTGAACATTCTTTGGACTGGCTCCAATGCAAACACATCTTTCCTCAGATAAGAGGTTGGAAACTGCTCACAATACACCAAGAGTGAACTGACCAATGTATTATAAAGCTACATTGTCACATCCTCTCTCTTGTATGCTAACATTACAGTTGTCATCCTTAATTAACTCAATCTGCAAGCAAACCTTTAGGGACTCCTGCTCAACGATTCCCAAGTACCTATGCACCTCTGAGTTTTGAACTTTCTCCCATTTATTCTTTTTTTCTATGCCCTTATTCCTTCTACCAATTGTACATGACTGTACACTTGCAAACACTGTATTTCATCTGGTACTTCATTGCCTGTTCTCCAAACCTATCGAAGTCCTTCTGCTGACTCCCACTTTGTTCTAAACTACCTGTCCCGTACTTATCTTTGTATCAACTGCAGTTTGTCACTGAGGTATCAATTCAGTCATCCATATCATTCAGATTTAATATGAAAAGATGCGGTCTCAATACTGACCCCTACGGAACACCATTCATTACCAACTGCAAAACAGAATTGCCCACGTTATTCCGACTCTTTCTCCCTTTTTCAGTCAGCCAATCTTCGATCCATACAAGTATCTTTCCTGTAATTCCATGAACTGTGATCTTGTTAAGCAGCCTTACATGCAGCAACTTAGAGACATAGAAATACAAAATACAGACCCTTTGGCACACGAAGCTGTGCAGAACATATCCTTAGCCTGGAACTATCTAGTCTTACCTATACTCCTTTATTTTCCTAAGCTCCATGTACCTATCCAGGAAACTCTTAAAAGACCCTATCGTTTCCACCTCAACCACCATCCACGCACTCACTACTCTGCGTACAAAAAAAGGAAAAAAATTACCCCTGATATCTCCTCCTAACCTGTCAGAGGTTACAGAGGGACATTGATAGGATATAAAACTGGGCTGAGAAGTGGCAGATAAGTGTGAAGTGGTTCATTTTGGTAGATTAAATATACTGGCAGAATATAGTGATAATTGTAAGACTCTTGGAAGTTCGGAGGATCAGCAGGATCTTGGGGTCCGAATCGATTGGACGCTGAAAGCAGCTGCGCAAGTTCATTCTGGAGAAAAAGAAAGGCATGTGATGTATTGGCCTTCATCAATCGTGGAATTGAATTTAGGAGCCGAGAGGTAATGTTGCAGCTCTATAGGACCCTGGTCAGACCACACTTGGAGTACTGTGCTCAGTTCTGGTCACCACACTACAGGAAGGATGTGGAAGCCATAGAAAGTGTGCAAGTGGAAAGTACAGCGATGTTGCCTGGATTGTGGAGCATGCCTTATGAAAACAGGTTGAGAAAACTTGACCATTTTCTCCTTGGAGCGACGGAGGATGAGAGGTCAGCTGATAGAGATGTATAAGATGATGAGAGGCATTGATCGTGTGGATAGTCAGAGGCTTTTCCCCAGGGCTGAAATGGTTGCCAAAAGTGGACTCAGGTTTAACGTGCAGGGGAGTAGGTACAGACGAGATATCAGACTAAGTTTTTTTACTCAGAGAGTGGTGAGTGTGTGGAATGGGCTGCCGGCTATGTTGGTGGAGACGGATACTATAGGATATTTTAATACACTTTTGGATAGGTAATGGAGCTTAGAAAAATAGAGGGCTATGGGTAAGCCTAGCATTTTCAAGGTAGATACATGTGCGGCACAAGTTTGTGAGCCGAAGGGCCTGTATTATGCGACAGGTTTTCTACGTTTCTGTTTCTATTAACACCCTTCTAAATCTCCTCTGCACCATTTTTATTGTCTGCACATCCTTCCTGTAGTGACACGACCAAAATTTTAAAAATTACTCCATGGGTTCTGACCACGGCCCTGTATAGTTGCAACAATACCTCTCAGCTCTTAAACTCAATCCCACAGGACAATGCACCATATGCCTTCCTAACCACAGAATCAACCTGCACAGCGTTTTTGAATATCGTATGGACTCGGACCCAAGATCATTCTGATCCTCCAGACTGCCAAGATCCTTACCATTAATACTATATTCTGGCATCATACTTGATCTTCCAAAATGAACCACTTCACACTTAACTGGGTTGAGCTCCATCTTCCACCTCTCAGTCCAGTTTTGCATCCTATCAATATCCTGCTGTAAACTCTGACTGCCCTCCACACTATCCACAACACCCCCAACCTTTGCATAATCAGCAAATTTACTAAACCATCCTTACATTTCCTCATCCAGGTCATTTATAAAAGTCGCCAAGAGTAGGGGTCCCAGAACTGATCCCTGAAGCACACCACTGGTTACCGACCTCTGTGCAGAATAAAACCCATCAACAACCACTCTTTGCCTTCTGTGGGCAAGCAAGTTCTGGATCCACAAAGCAACGTTCTCTTGGATCCCATGTCTCCTTACTTTCTCAATGAGCCTTGCATGGGGTACCTTGTTAATGATCATCTGAAAATCAAAGCAAACAACCTCTACAGCCTCAGCTTTATCTACCTTGCCAGCTATTTCCTCAAAGTATTACGGGAGATTTGTCAGACATCAGTTCTTCTGAAGGAATCCTGCTGACTTTGGCCTACTTCATCATATGCCCTCATTTACAGTACCACAAAAAAACTCATCCTTAATACACTCAGATATATTCCTGACCACTGAGCTCAGACTAACTGTCTTATAATTTTCTTCCTTCTGCCTTGCTCTCTTCTTAGAGACTGGAGTCACAATTGCAGGTTTCTAGTCCGCTGGAACTGTTCCAAAATCTAGTGATTCTTTATAGAACATTACTCATTATGTCAGAGAAAACTAAACGGGAACTTATTCATTCAGATGTCAGGAGACGCAACAAGCTGCCAAAGCAAGTGGCAGGGCTGATTTCAACCTTGAAGAGAAGTTTGGTTTTGCCCATGGATGAGAAGGATATGGAGGGCTATGGTTCAGGTGGAAGCTGTTGGAACTCGACAGATTCATGCTTTAGCATGGACAAGATCTTCCTGTGCTGTAGTGTTCTCTGACTCGAATGCCTTCACATTTCATCTACCTCTTTGTGAACCCTGGGATGTTCATATTCTGGCCCAGGAGTCTTATCTACCCTCAGGCCTTTCAGCTTCCAAAACACCTTCTCTCCTTGGTAAAAGCATGCATCCTCACTTCTGCCCCAGATACTCCTGAATGTCAGGCATTTAAATAATAAATTTAATGACACAATTGCAGTGGGTGACATCAGTCTGCAGAATGTTTGGGAAAGTCAGATTGGTGCCAAATCGCAAGAGAGAGAATGTATTGAATACCTAGGAAATAGCTTTTTAGAGGAGCTGATGGTTGAGCCCACTTGGGGAATTGCTATCTAAGATTGGGTGTTGTGTAATAACCTAGATATTATTATTGTGGTAAAGGAACCATGAGAAAGCAGTGATCATAATATCATTGAATTCCTACTGCAACTTGTGAGGCAGAAGCATAATTCACATGCGTAATATCGCAATGGAATAAACGGAATTATAGAGGCATGCAAGAGGAGATGAAATTAATAGGTACTTTGTACCTGTCTTCTCTGTGGAAGACACTAGCAGTGTGCCAGAGATCCGTGAGTGTCAGGGAGCAGGAGTGAGTGCCATTGCTATTAAAAAGGAAAACATGCTAGGCAAACTCAGGTTCTTGAAGCGGTAAGTCACCTGGACCAGAGGGACTACATCCTAGAGTCCTGAGAGAGGTTGTTGAAGAGATAACAGATGCATTGGTCATGACCTGTCAAGAATTACTTAATGCTGGCATGGTTCCAGAGGACAGGAAGATGGCAAATAACAATCCACTCTTTGAGAAGGGAGGAAGGCAAAAGAAAACAAATTACAGTCCAGTTAGCCGAAACTCAGTGGCTGGGGAAGTGCTGGAGTCTATTATAACAGATGAGGTTTTGGGATACTCGGAAACTAATGATAAGTCAAAGCCAGCATAGCGTCTATACTGGGAAACCTTGCCTGACAAATCTGTTAGAGTTCTTCGAGGATGTAATAAGCAGGATGGACAAACCAAAGGCAGTTGGTGTACTTTACTTGGATTTTCAGAAGGCATCTGATAAGGTGTCACACATGAGACTGCTTAACTGGATAACAATCAGAAGAAATACTGGTATGGATAGAGGAATGGCTGACAGCCAAGAGGCATGGAGTGGGAATAAATGGAGCCTTTTCAGGTTGGCTAGCAGTGACTAGTGGCCTTCAGGGGTCAGTATTCGGTCTGCTACTTTTCACATTGTTTGTCAGCGATTTGGATAATGGAACTGATGGCTCTGTGGCAAGGTTTGCGGATAATACAAAGACAGGTGGAGGAGTTGGTAGAGTTGAGGAAGCAATGCAATTGCAGCAGGACACCGACAAATTTGAAGAATGGGCAAAAAAAGTGGCAGAATGAATACAATATTGGGAAATTTACCAGAATGCATTTTACAAAAGGAACAATAGTGAACTATAATCTGATTGGGGAGAATGTTAAAACAACACAAGTACAGAAGGAAATATGAGTCCTCGGGTAAGACTCCCAGAAGTTACTGTACAGGTTAAGCCTATGGTCAAGCTGGCAAATGCAATGTTCGCATTTATTTAAAGGGAAGTAAAATATATAGGCAAGGAGATATGCTGGTACTTTATAAGATGCTACTTAGGCCGCACTTAGATGATTTGGGACCCATATCTAAGAAAAGAAACAACACACACAAAATGCTGGTGGAACGCAGCAGGCCAGGCAGCGTCTATAGGAAGAAGTACGGTCGACAATTCGGGCAGAGACCCTTCGTCAGGGCTAACTGAAAGAAAAGACAGTAAGAGATTTGAAAGTGGGGGGGGGGGAGATCAGAAATGATAGGAGAAGGCAGGAGGAGAAGTAGTGAAGCCAAGAGCCCGAAGGTTGATTGGCAAAAGGGATACAGAACTGGAGAAGGGAAAGGATCATGGGACGGGAAGCCTCAGGAGAAAGATAGGGGAAGGGGAGCACAACTGAGAGATGCAGAGCAGGCAAGGAGTGATTGTGAGAGGGGCAGAGAGAGAAAAACAAAAGTAAAAAAAGAGGGGGGATAATAAATAAATAACCAATGGGGTAAGAAGGGGAGGAGGGGCATTAACAGAAGTTAGAGAAATCAATGCTCATGCCTTCAGGATGGAGGCTACCCAGACAGAATATAAGGTTTTCTTCCACCAGCCTGAGTGTGGCTTCATCTTGACAGTAGAGGAGGCCATGGATAGACATATCAGAATAGGAATGGGACGTGGAATTAAAATGCTTGGCCACTGTGTGATCCTGCCTTCTCTGACAGACAGAGCGTAGGTGTTCAGCAAAACGGTCTCTCAGTCTGCGTCAGGTCTCACCAATATATAGAAGGCCGCACCGGGAGCACCGGACGCAGTATACCACACCAGCCAACTCACAAGTGAAGAGTCGCCTCACCTGGAAGGACTTCCTGTTGCCCTGAATAGTGGTGAGGGAGGAAGTGCGAGTGTAGACTTGTTCCACTTACAAGGATAAATGCCAGGAGGGAGATCACTGGGAAGGGATGAGCAGGGGAGGGAATGGACAAGGGACTCGCTTAGGGAGCGAAACCTGTGGAAAGCAGAAAGTGGGGGGAAGGAAAAAAGTGTTTGGTAGTTGCATCCAGTTGGAGGTGGTGGAAGTTACGGAGAATTACATGTTAGACCCGGAGGCTGGTGCGGTGATAGGTGAGGACAATGCAAACCCTATCCTGAGTGGCATGACGGGAGGATGGGGTGAGAACAGATTTGCATGAAATGGGAGAGATGCGTTTGAGAGCAGAGCTGATGGTGGAGGAACGGAAGCCACTTACTTTTAAAAAAAAGAAGCCACCTCCTTCGTCCTGGAATGAAAAGCCTCATCCTGAGAGCAGATGCGGCAGAGACGGAGGAATTGGGAGAAGGTAATGGCATTTTTTCGAGGGACAGACTGGGAAGAGGAATAGTCCAGGTAGCTGTGGGAGTCAGTAGGCTTATAATATATATCAGTGCATAAGCTGTCTCCAGAGATAGAGACAGAGAGATCAAGAAAGGGGAGGGATGTGTTCAAAATGGACCAGGTAAATTTGAGGGCAGGGTGAAAGTTTTAGGCAAAGTTAATGAAGTCAACAAGCTCAGCATGCATGCAGGTGGCAGCATCGATGCAGTCGTCAATGTAGTGAAGGAAAAATGGAGGATGGATACCCGTATATGCTTGGAACATGGACTGATCCACAAGGCCAACAAAAAGGCAGGCATAGCTGCAACCTACACGGGTGCCCATGGCTACACCTTTGGTTTGGAGGAAGTGGAAGGAGCCAAAGGAGAATTTATTAAGAGTGAGGACTAATTCCACTAGACGCAGGAGAGTAGTGATAGAAAGGAACTGGTTAGGTCTGGAATCCAAAGAGTTGCGGTAAGTTTTGAGACCCTCCTGGTGTGGGATAGATGTATATATGGACTGGACATCCATAGTGAGAATAAGGTGGTGGGGGCCAGGGAACTCAAAATCATTGAAAAAAATTCAAAGCTTATTAAGTGGCACAGAATAGGTGGGAAGAGATTGAACAAGGTTGGGGGGGGGGAATAAAGCAAAGTCGAGGTATGAAGAAATGAGTTCAGTGGGGCAGGAGCAAGCTGAGACAATGGGTCTACCAGGACAGACAGATTTATCATTCGGGGCTGCGATCCAAAGTTCATGTCTGCTAGTGGCGGAGTCGGCAGGCTCTGGGGTCTGCAAATGGAAGATCCTGTGACCCTTGCGGGACGTGACAAAGTCAATGGAATGACCATTGCACGCATGGATCCGACGGAGGATGAAATAATGGACAGGTCCTTTACAAATGGTGAAAAAATATTCCCAGAGGCATGGAACGGATTGTGATAGGGACGCCAAGTACCTCCTCATGGCGGAGAGTGTCGTCCTCAGAGCTCAATGGGAGAAACAACGGGAGGCAGAGTCAATTAAATGTGAGTACCTTGGATCCTCAGAAGGTCCAAATTGAGAAGCTCAAAAATGAGATCCTGAAGCCAACTGGAGTTGGCTGCGGGGACACGTTCCAAGCTAAACTGAGAAGCTCGAAAAGGAACGTGTGTTGTCGTTGGAGAGAATCTGGAGGATGTTCAAGAAGATGATTCCAGGAATGAAGGGGTTAAGATATGATGAACATTTGCCAGCCTTGGGTCTGTATTCCTGCACTGACCTATGATTAATAAATGTGGGTGGTGGGGGGAGGGGAGGTGCATCTCACTGAAACCCACCGAATGTGGAATGGTCTAGATAGGGTGGATGAGGAGAGGACTTTTCATATGGTGGGAGTAGCCATAACAGAGGGCACAGCCTCAAAACTGAGGAGCAACCTTTTAGAGTAGTTAAGGAGGATTTTATTTAGTTAGAGAGCAGTAGATCTGTGGAATTCTCTGGAATAGACGGTGGTGGGGGACAAGTCTGTGGGTACATTTAATGCAGAAACTAAAGGTTTGCTGATCAGTCGGGGCATTACAAGATATGCCGAGGAGGCAGGTCCATGGGGTTGGGTGAGAACCGGGATCAGCCATGATAGAACAGCAGAGCAGACTCGATAGGGGTGAATGGCCTAATTCTGCTCCTGTCTTATGGTCTTATATTGCTAGTGACTTACACAGTGAAGATCGACACAAAGTACTGATTACATTTGGCTGCGATGTCTTTGCTCTGTTGCTAACTCTCCAGCATCATCTTCCAGCAGTACAATATCAACTCTTGCGGCTTTTACTCTTTATATATCTGAGCAACATTTGATACTTGTTATTATTGGCTCACTTACCGTAATTTTTCATCATGTCTCCCCTATGGGTTTTTTTTATTTAGTTGTCTTCTGTTGGTTATGTAAAAACTTTCGTATCCTTTAACCTCCTAATGTTTTCTTGCTAAACTATATGACCCCGATTTTGGTTTGATCAAAAAACAGGAGAAAATCTGCGGATACTGGAAATCCAAGCAACACATACACCAAATACTGGGGGAACCTAGGAGGCCAGGTAGCATATATGGGAAATAGTAAACAGTCGACGTTTCGGGCCGAGACCCTTCATCAGGACTGGGAAAAATAGATGAGAAGTCAGAAGATGAAGTGTGGGGGTGGGAGGTTTAGAAGATGTGGTAGGTGATCGGTGAAACTGGAAGGGGGAGGTGTGAAAGAAAAAACATCTAAGGATATAATTTCCATAATCATTCTCGAAAGATCATTGCTAATGCCTCCACATCTCTTCAGCTATCTCTTTCAGATCTCTGGGGTGTACACCATCTGGTCTGGGTGACCTATTTAGCTACTGATTCCTAAGAACCTTCTCCTAAGTAACGTAACGTTACATATTCTGACCCCTCATATCTCAGACTTCCATATGCCTGCTAGTGTCTTCGACAGGTAAGAGTGACGTACAATACTTATTCAGTTCATTTGCCATCACCTTTCACCCCCACCCCATTACTACCTCTCCAGCAGCATTTTCCAGTGGTTGGATATCCACTTCCGCCTTTTACACTATATGTACCGGAAGAAAAATTTGGAATCCTCTATAATATTACTGGCTAGCTCACCTATACTGAAGGAATCCATGGCTGAAGCTGCAAAAGAAACCATCCCAGGAAAAGAGTGGAAAAGTAAGAAGAAATGGATAACTGAAGATATAATACAATTGATGCAACAAAAACAGACCATCAAACCAAGAGACAGTGAAGAATACAAACAAATTAATACGACAATCAAAAGAAAATGCAGAGAAACTAAAGACAGATGGCTAAATGAGAAATGCTCAGAGATAGAAATGCTACAAACCTATAAATCTGGAACAAAGATGATGCACAGTAAGATTAAAGAAGTAACTGGGAAATTACCTTGGGTGCAAGTGAATGCATCAAGAAAAATGATAGCAACTTTATTATGAGCAAAGAGGAAATCCTAAACTGATGGGCAGAATAAAATGACTCTTTAAAGACCAAAGAGGAGAAAAACCTTCTAAAATCAGAAATTCAAACAGCCATAAATAAAACAAAACTTAACAGAGCGACTGGTCCAGAGAACATCGCAGTTGAAATGATATTGGCCTTTGGAGATTTTGGCGTAGAGAAAACAACAGAAATAGCAAATGGAATCGATAATCATGGGGAGATACCTGATGGTTTAAGTAAATCAGTGTGCATCACACTTCCGAAGAGAGAGGAAGCAACAGAATGTAAGTTACACCGTACAATGCCTGATGAGCCAGGTGGCAAAAATTATTCTCAGATTAATCATAATGAGTGCAAGACGCTGTATGAAACCAGAAATCAGTAAAGAACAATTCGGCTTTGTGGAAAACACTGCAACAGAAATGCAATTTCTACTACATGCTACAAATGATCTGTGAACGATCCATCCAGGTAGAAATAGAAAGCTACCTATGTTTGATCGACTATACAAAAGCTTCTAACACTGTCAGACACGAAGATCTCCTGGAAATGCTTCAAGATCTTGATATAGATGGGAAAGATATATGTTTCTTAAGAGACTTATACTGGGTCCAGACAGCATCCAACAGAATAGAAGAAATGAGTGAGCATGTGAATATTATGAGAGGCAAGTTTGTGTCTTTTGACCTGACTTATTCAACCTGTATGGTGAAAATATCTTGAAGTATCAAAGACATCATAGGACTCACAATTAGAGGCCATAATATAAATAACAACAGATATGCTGATGACATCATATTAATAGCTGACTCAGAAACAAAATTTCAAGAAATACTCACTATAGTGGCAGCGGAAAGTAATCGCAGAGGTCTCTCAATCAACACCACAAAGACAGAAAGCATGGTTATCTCCCGAAAGACAAACATCCCACAATATGTGATCAAGATAGGAAATACATACGTTAAACAAGTCAGCAAATTTGGGTATCTTGGCAGTCAAATAACAAGCGATGGCAGGTGTGACACGGATATCAAATACAGAATAGCAATGGCGAAAGAAGCTTTCCAGGAAATGAAGACCATATTAACAGACAGAAAGATGAGCATGTACACTAAAAACAGAATTTGCAGTGCGACATTTATTCCATCCTGACGTACGGAAGTGAATGCTGGACCATTTCCCCAGCAATGGAAAAGAGACTAGAAGCAGCTGAATTTTGGTTCTACAGGAGAATGTTAAAAATATCATGGATTAAACACACGTCAAATGAAGAAATTCTGAGAAGAGCACAAGCACATCACTCGTACCAACAACAAGAGGAAGACTACGCAATTCCTAGGACACATCATGCAGAAAGATGAAATAGAAAATCGCATACTCTTTGGAAAGATCGAGGGGAGCAAACCTAAAGGAAGACCTCGACTTCTGTACATCAAAAGTCTAGCCATGTGGTTACACATCGTAGAAATGGTAGTTATCCAAAGAACGGGGGATAGATCTGTATGGAAAACCACGGTCAGCAACGTCCACATCGGATTTGGTACCTAAACAGACAGATGGCTCACCTATATATTCCATCTTTCCCTTAATTATTTTAGTTGTATTCTGTTCATTTTTAAATGCTTCCCAATCCTCTTACTTCCTACTAAATTATGCTCTATGCCCTCAAATAGTTTTTATTAAAGTTGTCTTCGGCCTCTCTTACCAGCTACGGTTTTGTCATCTTACCGCTAGAATACTACTTCCTCTTTGAAATGTGTATATTCTGTGCCTTCCAAATTGTTTCCAGAAATTCCAGCCATTGCTACTCTGTTTCCATCCCTTCCCGTGTTCTTTTCAAATCAATTTTGACCAATTTTTCGCTCATGCCTCTCCAATTCTCTTTATTCCCACTTTAGCTTCTCCTTTGGTAATATCAGTGTGAATTTGATTATATTACTTGTGTTACGTATCCCGTAACTGGATAACTCACCAGCAAAGATAGAGAGGTCCGTTGGAGTCTGATGGCACTATTTTCGAATGGTTTTATTCATAAAGGGGGGCACAAAAGTAAGGTTAATACAAACATTCAGAACATACACATCGGCAAAACTCAATCTAAAGTGCGGGTATAGCAATAATCATCATTAAGAAATAATCTCGACTGTTGCCTAGGGGATAATATATTGTCCGTTCGGAATATAAAAGTCACTCAGAAGTCTGCAGCCTTCAGTCCTTTTGGGGAATCGCTGGGTTTCACATGTTTCAGAGAGAGTGAGAAGAAATGTCAAAACTTGCCCGGGTCTTTGACGAAGCAACACCGTTGAATCAGGGGAGCGTTGTTTCCCTGTTATTAGTTCAAAGTCCTTCTCGGTGTTATCAGCCACCTGCTCCCCAGGCAGAGAAGTTACGGAGCGCACGTGGCTTTTGACTGGCATCCAGCTATCACGGGAGCGTTGAGCGATCGAGTCCTTCTGGTGCGTCTCTCTCTGGGGTACCGCCTTCTGCAGTCCCCTTTCATCTTGACTTGCAGAGTTGTAGATGTCCATCAAAGTAGGGTGATGCAATCCCCACCCCCACATTGCCCGAGGGTGTCCATATCTGTGGTAGCTGTCACGTAGCAGGGTCATGCCCTTAGCACAGGTGTCTCTAAGAGCAATGGCCAAAACCATTACATTGTCTCTCATTTTCCTGGGTCCAAGACCCGAATTAATAGTGCTCTTGCGATTCTCCGGAAGGAGGGGGCTGCTCCCGCCCCTTTGGCCCCTCAGAGCTGTGGTACATTCATAACACCTCCCTTCTAAAAAACATTTTTTACCAGCGGTTAAAAACGGAGTTGTACAAAGTCTTACATGATTTTTAATCTAACACAATACCCAAGCTTTTTCTTTTAATTACAGAGCCATACAGTTATACACTTAGTTCAGCATCGAGATAAACAATCCGCTAGCACATTATCACTCCCCTTAATGTGCTGTATCTTAATATCGAATTCCTGCAGCATCAGCTCAATAACCTCCTGTTTTTATTTTCCATATTGGCCAGGAATACCAACGGGTTGTGATCGGTTGTCATGGCTGCACCGACCACCGCGGGGGTAGTGTCATGGTACCTTTTCATCATGTTCACGTGAACTAACTGGCTCGGCTTTCGCCAATTGGGGGTTTCAATCACGTAATTCATCGAGTCTATTTTCTTACGCACTTTATATGGTCCTTGAAACCTCGCCTGAAGGGGCTGGTTAACTACCGGAAATAGGACCAAAACCTTGTCGCCTACATAAAACTCTCGTTCTCTCGCTCTCGGGTTATACCACGGACTCATTTTTTCCTGGGATCCTTTAAGGTTTTCCTTTGCCAAGGCGAGTACTTTATGCAGCCTCTCCCGGAATTTCAGAACATAGTCGATCACACTGACTTGAACAGTCAGGCTAGACCACTTTTCTCTCAGGAGGGTTCGAGGGCCCCTGGGCCTGTGACCGAAAACAAGCTCAAATGGGCTGAACCCCAGTGAGCACTGGACTGTATCCCTGACGGCAAATAACAGAAGGGGTAAAGCCTCATCCCAGTCTCGAACGTTCTCCTGACAATAAGTTTTAAGCATGGTCTTTAGTGTAGCGTGGAACCTTTCCAATGCCCCTTGGGATTCCGGGTGGTACGCGGAGGCTAGAATTTGTTTGACCCCTAGCTGGGTCATCAGCTGCCGAAATGCATTAGATGTGAAGGTACTCCCCGATACGATTGTTTCTCCTTAGGCAGCCCCACTGTGGTAAAGAATTTGATGAGGGCCCTCACCACCACAGCGATCCTAATATTACCCAGAGGCACAGCCTCTGGAAATCGTGTAGTGGCACACATCATGGTCATGATATACTGCTGTCCCCTCACAGTTTTAGGTAGGGATCCCACACAATCTACAATGATTCGGGAGAAAGGCTCCTCGCATGCGGGGATGGGTCAGAGGGGTGCCTTAGGGATAATTTGGTTCGGCTTACCCACCATTTGGCAGGTATGACACCTTTTACAATATTCAGTGATCTCTTTTCTCATGTTTGGCCAATAGAACTCTCTTTGAACCCGATCCACTGTCTTCGTTATTCCCAGATGCCCACCTAACGGTCCCTTATGAGCTCAGTTCAGAATTTCGTCCCGATACGCTTTTGGGACTACTATCTGATGTACCACCGCCGAGTCCTCGTCGACAGACACCTTGGGCGGCCTCCACTTCCTCATCAACACACCCTCCTTCAGGTAGTAACCTTCGGGCTCGGTTTCAACCTCGGTCTCCGAAAGAACCAACTCTCTCAAGGCTATCAGCTCCTCATCACTTTCCTGTTCCCGTACAAACTCTCGTCTGGCTAAGGGCAGGTCTACCTCCCCCTGTTTACTCTCTCCCCCCTCCTTACTCTCCGGTTTACCTTCCTCGAACCCTCGCTGGTACAGAGTCGGTAAAAACGTGTCGGCCAAATCAAAACCGGCCAGATTTAGACTGCTCTCTCTCTCAGCTGTCTTTTTCGACATGCTGCGAGTGACCGCACAGGCAGGGTATATCTTCAGATCTGAGGGAGGGGCCTCAATCCTTGCAGGCTGGGTTGTCAGCTTCACGGCTGTTCCCATTTTCCCTCCCGCTAGGTTGTTCCCCAGAAGGACATCCACGCCTTCCCCCGGCTACTCCGGCAGGACCCCCAGCTCCACTGGTCCTTACATCAACTCACAATCTAGAAGGACCCTATGCAAGGGGACCAATTCGTAAGCCCAGAGAATGGCCTCCTTTACTTCAGCATAATTCTCCGCTTCCCCCTCCTCCAGGGACAACGCCGCATATGCTCGTTGGGCCTTCCCCTTTAACACACTTTGTAACAACGCCACCCACTGCTCTTTTGGCCACTTCTGATTTACTGCCACCTTTTCAAAAAGCACGAAATAACTATCGACATCTGTCTCCTCGAACGGGGGTACCAATCTCAACTCCCTACTAACATTAAACCGCTCTGCTCGGTCTAACTCTTGATCTCTTCACTCGTTCCTTATCTTCTCCATCTCCCAGTCATGTTGCCTCTGTTTCTCTTTCTCGACTGCTTCTAGCTCCTTTAGGTGAATTTCATGCTGTCTTTGCCTCTCCCTTTCTCACTCAGCTGCTTCCAGCTCTTTTAACTTAATTTCATGTTCCAGCCTTAATTTCTCCACCTCTAACTGAACCATCCCAATTCATGGTACCTTTTCAGGGATATCTCCCAATACCTCAGCTTCAAACACCTTCTTCCCAATGTAATACTGAGTTATGGCCCTTCGCACCTCCCGCTTTTTAATGGACGACCTCACTTCTGCGAGGTTCAACCCCTTCGCCAAATTTAACTAGTCTGATTTGGTGGCCACTTCTAGAGTACCCCCCCCCCCCAGTCGGGTTTTTCATAAATTCACCCACATCCATCTTTGCTGGTTTCCCGTCTGGCTACCCGCGTAACCAGATTCCAGTTTTGGACAACAAGCCCAATTCACTGGCCTCCCAATTTGTTGTCAAATCCCAAGATGAGAAACCCCAAGTTGTTACGTATCCCGTAACTGAATAACTCACCAGCAAAGATAGAGAGGTCCGTTGGAGTCTGATGGCACTATTTTCGAACGGTTTTATTCATAAAGGGGGGCACAAGAGTAAGGTTAGTACAAACATTCAGAACATATACATCGGCAAAACTCAATCTAAAGCGCAGGTATAGCAATAATCATCATTAAGAAATAATCTCGACTGTTGTCTAGGGGATAATATATTGTCCGTTGGGAATATAAAAGTCACTCAGAAGTCTGCAGCCTTCAGTCTTTTTGGGGAATCACTGGGTTTCACGTGTTTCAGAGAGAGTGAGGAGAAACGACAAAACTTGCCCGGGTCTTTGACGAAGCATCACCGTTGAATCTGGGGAGCGTTGTTTCCCTGTTATTAGTACGAAGTCCTTCTCGGTATTATCAGCCACCCACTCCCCAGGCAGAGAAGTTATGGAGCGCACGTTGCTTTTGACTGGCTTCCAGCTATCACGGGAGCGTTGAGCCATCGAGTCCTTCTGGTGCGTCTCTCTGGGGTGCCGCCTTCTGCAGTCCCCTTTTATCTTGACTTGCAGAGTTGTAGATGTCCATCAAAATAGGGTGATGCAATCCCCACCCCCACATTGCCCGAGGGTGTCCATATCCGTGGTAGCTGTCATGTAGCAGGCCATGCCCTCAGCACAGGTGGCTCTAAGAGCCATGGCCAAAACCGTTACATTGTCCCTCATTTGCCTGGGTCCGAGACCCGAATTAATAGTGCTCTTGCGATTCTCCGGAAGGAGGGGGCTGCTCCCGCCCCTTCGGCCCCTCAGAGATGTGGTACATTCATAACACTTGCCTCTAAGGTTTCTTTGAACTTAAATGACCTTATTAATTCCAGTTCATTACAACACCCAATCCAGAATAGCTGATCCCCAATTGGGCTCAATCACAAGCTGCACTAAAAAAAAATCTTGTAAGCATTCTAGGAATTAGTCCTCTTGAGAACAACACCACTCTAATTTAGCAAATCAGCTGCATGGCAATGCCCCATGACTATTGTAACATTGCCCAGTTGGCATGCATTTTCTATCTCCCACTGCAATTTGTGGATCACATACTTACTACTGTTTGGAGGTCTCTATACAATTGCCATCAGGGATTTTTTCTTTACATTTGCTGTTCCTTAATTCTACCCATTCCTTAATTCTACACCTTCCAACCATATGCCACCCCTTTCTAATGATTTCATTTAATATTTCATTAACGGAGCCCCACAACACCACCACCAGCTTGTTCTCTCAGGAAACATACAAGTACCTGGGAAACAATAGGCCATGCAGATGCTAGAAATCTAGAGAACGACGTATAAAGTGCTGGAGGAGCTCAGCATGACAGACAGCATCTACGGATGGGAATAAACATTTCAGGCAAAGACCCTTTGTCGGGTCCCTTGATACCCACCTATCTGGAATATCAACAAGCAAAGAAAATAGAAAGTAAGTGAAATCGGGAAATTTTTAGACAAAATTTTGTGCAATGCTTAAAAGTCCTGCCAAACTGAGCTCAATAGTTAACATAGGCAACAAACAAATAATTAACAATTACATAGGCAATAAACACTTCATCAATGCCAAAATTGACATTTTTTTATAAAAATATGTTGGTCCATTACAATCAGTAACATTTACAAAGGTAAGTAAGAACTTTAGAAAACTTTAGAAAAGAATATTTACACTCAAACCAACTAAGATTACACTGCCTTGGACAGAAGGAGAAAGAGAATTAACACCCCTGAAAAAAAAATCACACAAGTGTTAGATAAAACTTCTAAGTATATATTTTCATCAAAGATGAACAGAATTTAGCACTCCATGTGTGTACACCCAATCGTGACAAGTAATTCAGGCCAGAAATCTTAAACAAGTGGCTAACTCAGAAAAATTAATCCTCACTATGGAAGAAAACATTAGCCAGTGGAATTAGTATTAGCCTCCATGGGAGACATCCCAATTATCTAAGCAGACTAGATGTTCACAAGGAAGCAGTGAGCACCTAATTGAGAGTTGGAGACCTCTTCCCAGAAACAGAGGTGTTATCTGCAGAAATACAGGACAAGGTGGCTAACGAAAAGAAAAAAAGCAAACATCAAAAATACATGAAATACAAACAAACAAAGTAGTATGTGCAGAAAATGACAAGAGAATCTAGACACAATCCAACACATTCCAGGATCCTGCAGCAGTTTAACTCAATCTGATTATTTACAAAGGTACAATCAAGTGGCAAATGTCATTCAACAAAATCTTCCTTTGAAGTACAAACTCATGAACGCCCTCCATCACTTTATAAAGGCTCCATAAATTCAAGCTTGATCCAGCTTTAGAGTCAAAATCTTACAAATTATTTAATAATCAATACATTATTTCAGATAACATAATCTGTAATAACTATCTGGATAAAATATTATAGGACACACAATCAGGAACAACTCGCTCAATAGATAAAACCATTCCCAACACACACATGTTCCTCTACCAGTGGATCACCTCACCACAGGTATTGTTAGTGTCATCAGTCAGACAACCAAAAGATTTCTCTTTCAATCAGATTCCAAATGTTGCTACTCTGTCATTCATTGCCACACCCCGCTGATACGCTTCTCCTCATCATATCTTCTTACCCCAACCATCGTCCAGAGTCCCAAACTCTGCCCTGTGCAGGCCTGCCTCAGGTTTCAGACCCTGCTTCATTGAACATCCAACTGATGGTTTTCTGTCCTGCTTTTAGTCTTTAGAGGACAGTGATGTTTTCCAAAAACCCTTTGGGAGTAGGGAAAATGTCCCATAATATGGAAATTTATCATGAATAAGGAGGTTAACTAGAAATGTCATTCTTCCTCAGCCCAGAGATTACAGAGGTGAAGAACATCTCAGACAGAACTGTAGTCAGCTCGACTTCTTCACTAGACACTAGAATACTAGAGCACAGAGCAGGCCCTTCGGCACTCAATGTTGTGCCTACCCATATAAATCGAAAAAAGTACTAAACCCACACTAACCTGAAACCCTCTAATTTTCTTTCATCCATGTGCCTGTTCAAGACACTCTTACCTACCACTAATGTTTTAGCTTGCACCATCCCTGGCAAGTCATTCCAGGCACCCACAACCCACTGTGTAAAAAACTTCCCCCTGATGTCTCCCCAACTCTTCCCTCCCTTAATTTTGTACATATGACCTCTGGTGTTTGCTATTGGTGCCCTGGGAAACAGGTACTGACTATTCACCCTATCTACGCCTTTCATAATCTTGTAGACCTCTATCAAGTCCCTTTTCATCCTTCTATGCTCCCAAGAGAGAAGTCCCAGCTCTGCTAACCTTGCATCATAAGATTTGTTTTCCAATCCAGGCAACATCCTGGTAAATCACCTCTGCACCCTCTCCATTCCTTCCACATCCTGCCTATAATGGGGTGACCAGAACTGAACACAAAACTCGAAGAGTGGTCTCAGAAGAAATTTATAGAGTTGTAACATGTCCTCTCTACTCTTGAACTCAATAATGAAGCCTAGCATCCCATAGGCCTTCTTAACTATCCTATCAACCTGTGCAGCAACCTTGAGGGATATATGGATTTGAACAAGGTCCCTCTGTTCGTCCACACTCTTAAGTAACTGACCATTAATCTTGTACTCAGTCTACTGGTTTGTCCTTCCAAAATGCATCACCTCACACTTATCCAGACTGAACTCCATCTGTCACTTTTCTGCCCGACTCTGCATCCTATCCATATCACCTTGTAACGTTCAACAACCTACAGCTCCATTCACAACTGCTCCAATATTCGTGTCATCCACAAACTTACGCACCCATCCTTCCATCTCTACATCCAGGTCACTTATCAAAATCACAAATAACAGGGGTCCTAGGACAGATCCCTGTGGCACTCCACTAGTGAGCGACCTCCAGGCAGAATACTTTCCTTCCGCAACTACCCTCTGCTTTCTTCCTTTAAGCCATTTTTTTTTATCCAAACAGCCAAGGTTCCATTGACCTAATGCCTCATGAATTTCTGGATGAGTCTCTCATGGAGCACCTTGTCAAATGCCTTTCTACAATCCATGTATACCAAATCAGTACCACACCCTCATTAATTTATTTTGTTCCAGCTTCAAAAAACTCAATTAGGCTCGTGAGGCATGACCTTCCCTTCACAAAGCCATGTTGAATATCCATAAGTACACTGTACTCCAAATGCTTGTAGATCCTATCCTTAAGAATCCTTTCCAATAGTTTGCAGGCCACCGATGTAAGACTCACTGGTCTATAGTTCCTAGGATTCTCCCTATTACCTTTTTTTTTAAACAAGGGAACTAGATTTGCCATTCTCCAATCCTCCGGCACCTCCCCTGCAGCCAAACAGGAATCAAAGATCATAGATGCTGATCCAGCAATGACTTCTCTCACTTCCCACAGCAACCTATGGTATATCATGTCCGGACCTGGGGACTTATCAATCTTCATGTTTTTCAGAAGATCTAACACTTTTTCTTCCGTAAACTCCACATTGTCCAGAAAACAGACCTGTTGTATTTTGGCTTTAACCTGATCAACGTCCTTTTCACTTGTGAATACTGAAGCAAAGTATTCATTTAGGATCTCCCCAACCTTCTTCACCTCCAGGCACATGTTGCCTTCTTTATCCTTCAGCAGAACAACCTTCATTCTTGTCATTCTTCTGCTCTTTACATACGCTCAGAACGCCTTGGGGTTCTCCTTAATCCTACATGCCAACACCTTCTCATGCCCCTTTGAGCTCTCCTAAGCCGTTTCTTAAGCTCCTTCCTGGGTACCCTTTATTTCTCATGAGCAGCTCCTGCTTCCTGCTTCCCATATCTAACAAATGCTTTCTTCTTTCTCTTTAGTCTGCCGAAAATTCAAGAAAAAATCTCTTCATCCACAGAGTGGTGACTGTTTGGAACCCCTCACCACAGGGAGAACGGGAGGGGAACAACAGGGGAGCATTTAAAAGGACTGTCGTGGAACAGAATCACTGGCAGGGTCCAGCCAGCCTGAGTTGACTCTCTGCTGTACACTAGGTCTGTTCACTAAGTATCGGAGCCAGAGTTTAAAATAGAACTGATTTATTTTTCTCAGATCCAGAATATTAAACTCTAGTCCCATTGAAGGTGAATGTGCAGCAGAAGAAACTCCTCCCATGCCGGGTGACCAGGGTGCAGAACTGAGTGTGGTGAGCAGCAGCAATAATTGCCGAGTTCAGCACCAACAGTTACTCTCGAAATTGTATTCAGCAAAGGTGATGGACAAATATCCAGCATGGAGCTTATTGAAACTCTCTTCCCAGTGCAAACCCGGTACTGTGTCGTAAGTGTAACATGCTGCAAGGTTTCACTGCTAATGCAGTGGCCTCTCTGTAATGTTTCATTACTGAGGTAATGGTTTCTCTGTAGCAACAATGGTTAGGTTACAACTTGCAACAGGGTTTTGGAGTGCGAGAATATCCAAAGAGAAAAATGTTCTTTCTTGTGAGTCTGGAAGAGAGATTTTCACGGCCTTTTGCCAGGGAGTGATGAGAAGACGTGAATGGACAGAGTGGGCCCTTTTTCTTTTTTTTTGTTTTCTTTACTAACCCTATAGTCATAGGAGGAATATAACTCCTATATTCAATGCTCTGATTTATAAAGCCCGGCATACCAAAAGCTTTCTTCATCACCCTATCCACATGAGATTCCACCTTCAGGGAATTATGCACCATTACTCCTAGATCACCCTGTTCTACTGCATTCTTCAATGCCCTACCATTTACCATGTATTTCTGATTTTGATTATTCCTACCAAAATATAGCACCTCACACTTATCAGCATTTAACTCCACCTGCCACATTTCAGCCCACTCTTCAAACTGGCCTAAATCTCTCTGCAAGCTTTGAAAACCTACTTCATTATCCACAACACCACCTATCTTAGTATCATCTCCATACTTACTAATCCAATTTACCGCCCCATCATCAAGATCATTCATGTATATGACAAACAACATTGGACCCAGTACAGATCCCTGAGGCACACCACTAGTCACCGGCCTCCAACCTGACAAACAGTTATCCACCACTACTCTCTGACATCTCCCATCCAGCCACTGTTGAATCCATTTTACTACTTCAACATTAACACCAAATGATTGAACCTTCCTAACTAACCTTCTGTGCGGAACCTTGTCAAAGGCCTACTGAAGTCCATATTGACAACATCCACTGCTTTACCCTCATCAACTTTCCTCGTAACCTCGTCAAAAAATTCAGTAAGATTTGGCAAACTTGACCTTCCACGTACAAATCCATGTTGACGGTTCCTAATCAGACCCTGTCTATCCAGGTAATTATATATACAATCTCTAGGAATACTTTCCATTAATTTACCCACCACTTATGTCAAATTTACAGGCCTATAATTGCTAGGTTTACTCTTAGAACCCTTCTTAAACAATGGAACAACATGAGCAATACGCCAACCCTCCGGCACCATCATCATATCCAATGACATTCAAAATATTTCTGTCAGAGTCCCTGCTGTTTCTACACTAACTTCCCTCAAGGTCCGAGGCAATATCCTGTCAGACCTGAAGATTTATCCATTTTTATATTCCTTAAAACTGCCAGTACTTCCTCCTCTTTAATTGTCATAGATTCCATAACATCACTACTTGTTTCCCTTACCTTAAAACTCAATATCCTTCTCCTTAGTGAATACCGAAGAAAATAAACTGTTCAAAATCTCCCCCATCTCTTTTGGCTCCTCACATAGCTGTCCACTCTGATTCTCTTAGGGACCAATTTTATCCCTCACTATCATTTTGCTATTAATATAACTGTAGAAAACCTTTGGATTTATTTTCAACTTACTTGCCAAAGCAACCTTGTATCTTCTTTTAGCTTTTCTAATTTCTTTCTTAAGATTCTTTGTACATTCTTTATATTCCTCGAGCACCTTATTCACTCCATGCTGCTTATATTTAATGTAGATCTCTCTCTTTTTCCAAACCCAGTTTCCAATATCCCTTGAAAACCATGGCTCTCTCAAACTTTTAACCTTTCCTTTCTACCTAACAGGAACATAAAGATTATGTACCCTCAAAATTTCACATTTAAATAGCCTCCATTTCTCTATTACATCCTTCCCATAAAACAAATTACCCCAATCCACTCCTTCTAAATCCTTTCGCATCTCCTCAAAGTTAGCCTTTCTCCAATCAAAAATTTCAACTCTGGGTCCAGTCTTATCCTTCTCCATAAATATGTTGAAACTAATGGCATTGTTATCACTGGACCCAAAGTGCTCCCCAACACATACTTCCATCACTGACCGATCTCATTCCCTAACAGCAGATCCAACACTGTTCTCTAGTTGGTACCTCTATGTACTGCTGCAAAAAAAACTATCCTGCACTCACTTTGCAAACTCCAAACCATCCAGCCCTTTTACAGTATGGGCTTCCCAGTCTATGTGTGGAAAATTAAAATCTCTCGCAATCATAACCCTGTGCTTACTGCAAATATCTGCTACCTCCTTACAAATTTGCTCCTCCAATTCTCCCTCCCCATTATTTGGTCTAGAATACACCCCTATCAATGTTACTACACCTTTCCCATTCCTCAATTCCAGCCAAATGTCCTCCCTAGATGAGCCCTCTAATCTATCTTGCCAGAGCACCACTGTAATATTTTCTCTGCCAAGCGATGAAACAGCTTCCCCTCTTCCCCTCGAATCCTATCACACCTGATGCAACTAACTCCAGGAATATCTTGTTGCCAATCACACCCTTCCTGCAACCAGGCTTCACTAATATCTACAACATCATATTTCCAGGTATCAGTCCATGCTCTAAGCTCATCCACCTTTCTTACAATGCTGCTAGCATTAAAATAAATGCATTTAAGAACTTCTCCACCTCTCCCTCTATCTTTATCTGTGCAAACAACTTTACTATCTTCTTTTTCTTCCTTCTCCCATACATCTGATCCTACACTTTGGCTACCCTCCCCCCGTATCTAGCTTAAATCCACTGGAGCCTCTCTAGCAAACCTACCTGCAAGAATACTTATCCCCCTCCAGTTCAGATGTAAACCATCCCACCGGAATAGGTCCCACCTTCCCTGGAAAACTGCCCAATTATCTATAAATCTGAAACCCTCCCTTCTGCACCATGTCTTCAGCAATGTGTTGATCTGAGCTATCTTACTATTTCTAAACCCGCCTGCACGTGACACTGGGAGCAATCCTGCGATTGCTATCCTGGAGGTCCTGTCCTTTAAATGGGCATCTAGCTCCCTAAAGTCACCTTTCAGGACCTCCTCACTCTACCTACCCACGTCATTGGTCCCTACATGGACCACGACATCCAGCTGTTCTCCCTCCCTCTTGAGGATAATGAGAACCTGATCCAAAATAATATGGACTCTGGTACCAGGGAGGCAACAAACCATCCGGGATTCTCAATCTCTTCCACAGAAACTCTTATCACTCCCACTATCAAATCCCCTATCACTACTGCTCTGCTCTTTTCCCTCCTTCCCTCCTGAGCTGAGGGTCCAGTCTCAGTGCCAGAGATGCAACCACTGCAACTTGTCCCTGATTGGTTGTCCCCACCAACAGTATCCAAAACCATATTCTTATTGTTGATGGGAACGGCCACAGGGGTGCTCTGTTCATTCCGTCTAATCCCCTTCCCTCTCCTGACAGTCACCCAGCTACCTGTCTCCTGACTCTTAGGGGTGACAACCTCTAAACCATAAACCAGTCCATAAAACAGGCCTGAACTGCGCCCCTCTGTCGGAGGTGATGTTCGCTGGGAGGCCGAACCTGGCGATTAAGTTTGCAATAAGCGCCTGGCACAGGACTCAGTGGACGTTTCTGCGAGTGGTATGGCTTCCGGCCATCTGGTGAACCTGTCTGCCATGGTAAAGATATACCTGGTGCCCTGGGAGACTGGCAGAGGTCCGGCGATGTGCACATGAATGTGCTGGAGCCTCCTGTGCGTCAGCTGGGACAGCTGGAGGGGAGCCTTCACTGGACTTTGGCAGTCTGGCAGTGTACACAGTGTCCGTTTGCGGGAACCATCCCAGAGGAATCTGCCTGCTTCCAGCTTGAAGGACTCATGGATGGAAAGGTGGGCCAGGTCATGCAGCGTGTCGAACACCCGGCTCCTCTATGCCGCTGGTACCATGAGTCGGGTTTTGTCGGTAGTGTTACGTATCCCGTAACTGGATAACTTACCAGCAAAGATAGAGAGGTCCATTGAAGTCTGATGTCACTATTTTCAAATGATTTTATTTATAAAGGGGCACAAAAGTAAGGTTAATACAAACATTCAGATAATGCACGTCATCAATACTCAATCTAAAGCGCGGGTATAGTAATAACCATCATTAAGAAGTAATCTCGGCTGTTGTCCATTGGAAATATAAAAGTCACTCAGAAGTCTGCAGACTTTAGCCTTTCGGGGAATCGCTGGGTTTCACATGTTTTAGAGGGATCGGTGAAAAACGAGAAAAACTTGCCCGGGTCTTTATGAAGCCACTCCGTAAAATCAAGGGAACGTTGTTTCCCCATTGTTAGTTCAAAGTCCTTCTCGGTATTATCAGCCACCCGCTCCCCAGGCAAAGGAGTTAGGTGCGCACGTGGAATTCAGTGGCTTCCAGCCATGGGAGCACTGAGCGAGGGTGTCCTTCTAGTGCATCGCTGGGCTACTGCCTCCTGCAGTCCCCTTTTATCTTGACTTGCAGAGTTGTAGATGTCCATCAAAGTAGGGTGATGCAATCCCCACCCCCACATTGCCCGAGGGTGTCCATATCCATGGTAGCTGTCACGTAGCAGGGACATGCACGTCACACAGGTGCCTCTAAGAACAATGGCCAAAACCATTGCATTGTCTCTCACTTCCTGGGTCCGAGACCCGAATTAATAGCGATCTTGCGATTCTCCGGAAGGAGGGGGCTGCTCCCGCTCCTTCGGCCCCTCAGAGCTGTGGTACATTCATAACATCTCCCCTCTAAAAACAGCATTTTTTACCAGAGGTTAAAAATGGAGCTGAACTGTGTCTTACAGGATTTTTAATCTAACACAATACCCAAGCTTTTTCTCTTCACAGAATACTACCGTTATACATTCAAGTCAGTATCTAAATAGTTAACGATTACAGTGTCCCTTTCTTTAATATCTTAACATCGCGTACCGTACTAATGTCTTGTAGCATCAGACTTCAATTCAATAACCACCTATTTATTTTTTTCGCAACAAAACTAAGGAGGTGTGTCCTTAGCTTAGGTGTATTTACAAAAGTTTATGCAAATACTGATCGTTTCAGTCGTTTTGCGTAACCGGCAGGTCTCCAAAGGGGCTGCCTTTATTATTCACAGGCTTTGGCGCAAATCCGTTCAACCTGCTTGGCTGTTTAACAATGGCATCTCCATTAACCGTCGCTTCTTTTTCGGCGAGCCCCCTCGTGGGGAACTTGAGTAAATATTCACGGTGAACTCCCGCCAGCCTCGTTCATCGGGGTTATTTTAGCAACACCATGCCCCAAACTTAGACCATTTCCACCCAATTCTTTGATTTTACCCACGTGGCTGGCCCTTTCATCAGTCCTCTTCAGGCTATTGGTGTTTGATTCGAACTCTTCGCTCAAGTAGCATTTCGAAGGCGGCCTCTTCACACCCCATCCTGGCATAACAATAGAGTGGGGGGCCCCGCTATCCCCCGGCTCACTCTGTGAGCGATCTGCCAGGTTTAAGATTTCTTCCTTCCATTTGGAAACTACAGACTTTCCGTTTCCTTCAATAACAATCCTCATCCCCCCATTCTTAAATTCTGCATTAACTTTGAACCCACCTTCGAGTACAAACACCGGGGAACTCACACTTCCCCCAGTTACCAAGGTTAACCCTTTTCCCACTGAACCAAGTCTATCTGACCCACAAGGACGGCTGCCCCGTTCCACTGAATCAGATACCTCAAACTTCTTCTGAGCTCCGTTACCAGGTTCAGCACCACGTGCATCCCCATCTCGGACACACTCAAACGGGACATTTGCCTCTTCCAGGCTTTCAACACCCGTACCTTTTTCAAATTCTAACTCACCCCGATCCTCCCAGTTACTCTCTGGGCAGCTCCCACCCGGGGATGGCGCAACCCTGCGAGCTGAAACAACCTCCTCGGCCTTTTCAGCAGACTCCTTCGAGGCAAGGGTACCCTTTCCATCTAGGATTGCCCTCACCTCATTATCGGGAACACCTTTAGAACTCTCAAGTTCTTCAAACAATTCTGCCAAACCAGACAGATCATCCATGTCCAACTCTGGACCTTTTAACAGCTTTATCTGTTTCTCACCTTTATTTCCTACCTTTAGGACCTTTCTCTTCGCTAAGGGCAGATCTATCTCCTCTCCCTTAACCCCTTTCACTTTACTACTCTTCGTCTTACCACTCTCTAAACCTTCGTGGCACAGGGTCAGCAAAGACGTCTCGGCCAAATCAAAACTGGCCAGATTTAAACTGCTCTCCTTCTCAGCTGTCTCTCTCGACATGCTGCGAGTGACCGCGCCTGCGAGATAGTCCTTGGGCACTAGGGGCGGGGCCACCACACTCGCCAGTCGCCAGGTCGGCAGCATTGCGGACCAAACCTTACCCCCTGCTAAGTCGTTTCCCAGCAGGATGTCCACGTCAGCTCTCGGGAATTCTGATGGCACCCCTATTTCAACTGATCCGTACACCAGCTCACAATCCAGAATGACTTTATGTAAGGACACCATTTCTATCCTTTTATTTATTCCTTCCACCTTTACCATGCCCGTTTTCTGACCAAATTCTAGTACCTCACGGCTAATCAGAGTCAGTTCAGCCCCCGTGTCTCTCCAGATTCGTGCGGGAACTGGTGTGTCTCCCTCCGTCACACACGGTTCCGTGGGACAGACAACTCTCAGAGCCTTCTCGTACTCTGTCTACCCTCGGCTCTCTGGTCGATTTACTGATTACCACGGCACACCCGATAGGGACTGCGGCTTTCCGTCTTCCTATCTCTTTTCTCGGAGCAAAGCATCGAGATGCAATGTGCCCCTCCTTTCCACAATTAAAACAGGTTAAACCCGGAAACCTCTGGCCGTCATGCCTTTCCCCCTCAACCTTACCGCTAGCTCCCGGTGGGACCTCTGCCTCACTCGTCAGACTTTCTCGATCGTTCCCACGGTCTCTCTGGGGACCTTTATTCGAGGAAGTCTTTGTCTTTTGGGTTAGGACATATTCGTCCGCAAACCTAGCAAATTCTGAAATGGACTTATCCGGCTTCTCATTCAAATACATCCAGATCTCCTCCGGAACACAACTTTTAAATTCCTCAATCAAAAGTAACTCGCTGAGACGCCCATAATCCTCATCCACCCTTTCCGCTGTACACCAACAGTCCAAGAGTACCCCCTTCTCATGGGCTAGCTCGGTATATGTTTGATTCCACCCTTTCCTTAAATTTCTAAACTTTTGTCTATAGGCCTCAGGTACCAATTCGTAAGTCCGGAGAATGGCCTTCTTTACTTCAGCATAATTCTCCGCGTCTCCCTCCCCCAGGGACAACGCCGCATATGCTCATTGGGCCTTTCCCTTTAACACACTTTGTAACAATGCCACCCACTGCTCTTTTGGCCACTTCTGATTTACTGCCACCTTACCAAAAAGCAAGAAATAACTATCGACATCTGTCTCCTCGAACGGGGGCACCAATCTCAACTCCCTACTAACATTAAACCGCTCTGCTTGGTCTCTTCACCTGTTCCTCATCTTCTCAATTTCCTGGTCATGTTGCCTCTGTTTTTCTTTCTCGGCCCGTTCCCTCTCTTTCTCGGCCAGTTCCCTCTCTTTCTCGACTGCTTCTAGCTCCTTTAGCTGAATTTCATGCCGTCTTTGCCTCTCAGCCGCTTCCAGCTCTTTTAACTTAATTTCACGTTCCAACCTTAATTTTGCCACCTCTAACTGAACCGTCCCACTTGATGGTACCTTTTCAGGGATATCTTCCAATACTTCATTTTCAAACACATTCTTCCCAACGTAATACTGAGTTATGGCCCTTCACACCTCCCGCTTTTTCATGGACGACCTCACTTCTGCGAGGTTCAACCCCTTCACTAAATTTAACAAGTCTGATTTGATGGCCACCTCCTACGTCCATCTTTACTGGTTTCCCGTCTGGCTACCCGCGTAACCAGATTCACGTTTTGGACTACAAGCCCGATTCACTGGCCTCCCAATTTGGTGTCAAATCCCGAGACGAGAAACCCAAGTTGTTACGTATCCCGTAACTGGATAACTTACCAGCAAAGATAGAGAGGCCTGTTGAAGTCTGATGTCACTATTTTCAAACGTTTTTATTTATAAAGGGGCACAAAACTAAGGTTAATACAAACATTCAGATAATGCACGTCATCAACACTCAATCTAAAGCGCGAGTATAGTAATAATCATCATTAAGAAGTAATCTCGGCTGTTGTCTAGGGGATAATATTTTGTCCGTTGGAAATATAAAAGTCACTCAGAAGTCTGCAGACTTTATCCTTTCGGGGAATCGCTGGGTTTCACGTGTTTTAGAGGGATCGGTGAAATAAGAAAAAAAACTTGCCCGGGTCTTTATGAAGCCACTCCGTAAAATCAGGGGAACGTTGTTTCCCCGTTGTTAGTTCGAAGTCCTTCTCGGTATTATCAGCCACCTGCTCCCCAGGCAAAGGAGTTAGGAGCGCACGTGGCATTGAGTGGCTTCCAGCCATGGGAGCACTGAGCGAGGGTGTCCTTCTAGTGCGTCGCTGGGGTACTGCCTCCTGCAGTCCCCTTTTATCTTGACTTGCAGAGTTGTAGATGTCCATCAAAGTAGGGGGATGCAATCCTCACCCCCACATTGCCCGAGGGTGTCTATATCCATGGTAGCTGTCACGTAGCAGGGACATGCACGTCACACAGGTGCCTCTAAGAACAGTGGCCAAAACAGTTGCATTGTCTCTCACTTCCTGGGTTCAAGACCCGAATTAATAGCGATCTTGCGATTCTCCGGAAGGAGGGGGCTGCTCCTGCTCCTTCGGCCCCTCAGAGCTGTGGTACATTCATAACAGTAGACACTTCACACAGGAGTCCAACCGCTGCCGGACTGATGGAGACGTCCTCCAACTGGAGCCCTTAAACGGCGGTGCGGTAAGCTGTGATCTCCGTGTCTGACTGTTGCGCTTCTGCCAGTGCTGCGTAGTCTATTCCTGAGGACTGTATGCCTACTGAGTGAAGGCAGGGGTGAGACAGTATGTCTGCGATGACATTGTTCTTCCCTGCGATGTGGATGGCTATGGTGAATTCTGAAATAAAGGACAGGTGCCTCTGCTGCCGAGCCTACCATTGGTCTGATACCTTGGCCAGTGTGAAGGTGTGGTCCGTATACACCGTGAACTCCCTTCCCTCGAGGAAGTACCGGAAATGCCGGACAGGCGGGTAGAGTGCTAGTAACTCTCTGTTGAAAGCTCTGTTCTTCGACTCTGGTGGCCGTAGGTGGCGGCTGAAGAAAGCGAGTGGTCGCCACTGGCCCTCGATGAGCTGCTCCAGGACTCTGCCAACTACTGTGTCGGAAGAGTCGACTGTGAGTGCTGTGTGTACATCGACTCTTGGGTGCACTAGGAGGGCCGCCTTTGCCAGCGCCTCCTTGGCCTGCTCCAACGCTTCCGTGGACTCCGCGTCCCATGCCACTTTTTTGACCTTGCCGGTCAGCAGGCTGATCAACGGTCTCATGATGTGTGCCGCCGCTGGCACGAACCGATGATAAAAGTGGACCATCCGTAGGATCTCCTGCAGGCCCTTGACTGTGCTGGGCTTGGGGAACTGACGGATGGTCTGTCCAGTAGGGGAACTGCGCCACGCCGGTTGACTCTGTGGTCCAATAAATTGATCTCCGTCAGCCTGAACTGGCACTTCGCCAGATTGATTGCCAGTCCGTGGTCGCTCAGGCATTGGCAGAGCTGGTGCAAATGAGCCACATGCTCTTGGTGCGATCTGCTGGCCACCAGGGTATCGTCCAATTAAATGAAAACAAAATCCAGGCCGCGTCCCTCTGAGTCTATGAGCATTTAGAAAGTTTGGGTTGCATTCTTGAGACCGAAAGGCATCCTCAGGAATTCGAACTAGCCGAACGGGGTGATGAAGGCTGCCTTGGACACGTTGTCGGGGTGCACTGAGATGTGATGGTATCCCCTGACCAGGTCGATTTTTGATAAGATGGTGCAGGTTCACCATGTAGTCCTGGAAGTGGGGTACCGGGTATCTATCGGTGTTTGTGGCGTCGCTGAACCTTCTGTAGTCTCTGCACGGCCTCCATCCTGTTTCGGACTTGGGCGCCATGTGCAGCGGGGATGCCCACGGGATGTCTGAGACAGGGTAAAGACAGGTTTGTATCAGTTAAAAGAAGACCTCTCGTTGCTGCAGTCCTTGCCTCCCGGCAATCTAAACACCCCGACAGTGTAGGTATCCCTTCCGCTAAAAGTGAGTGAATCATTCAGAGAGCTGATCGCTGAGAGGAATTATATTTGTTGGTCGTTAAAGTTCGTCCAGATTTGGCTGAATGGAGCTAATGCAGAGTTCGGAGATGAAAGAACCGAAAAGCCGAATGCTCTACATTGTCCCTCTGATCTCCAGCCACTGGTGGGCCCTCCTGCAAATCACAGCACAGTAGCGACCCCAGCTGTTGCCGGCGGTTCCCCTAGTTGGGCGGCGATGAGGAAGGGGCTGATCTCATGCTTGTGTAAATCAAAGGAAGGTTGCAGTGGGAAAGGGCCGGGTCCGAGTAAAACAGCTGGACAGTCTGGGCCGGGAATGTAGGATCAGTTAGTTTTGGTTCCCCAGGCTGTAAGAGTGGATCTGTTTCCGTGTAAGGGTGTGGGGTAAATGGTGGGGAAGTTGTGGGGTGGAAGGAGATCGGGGATGTAGGTTAATGGAGATTGTGTGACCCGGGAGGGTGGGTCCTAGGGCACATTAAGTTGTAAACAAGGGAGGATCTGGTCCACTGCATCAGACAGCTTTCAGGAAGCAACAAATCTCTCTTTATATTAATCACTGTCTAATCTTGCTGCTAACATTGTGTTTGTCACAGAGCCCAGAGTTTGGGAACATCTAGGTGGTAGGAAGCAGATGGTGATGATGGGAGGCTATTTATTGGAATCAAGGCCCATGCCTCGTAGAGTTCCCCAGGAACCTGCTT